>NW_028301558.1:9710000-9765000 GCF_042242905.1 Orbicella faveolata | reverse complement strand
GGGCCCATAGCTCTGCAAACGAGTGATCATGACCGTAACGCTTTTTAAATTTTCCGCTGCCAAATGAAGACTCTTCTGATCATCAACTACTGCAATGATCGAAAGCGCATTCCATCCATATGCAAGTCCGCCGTTTATTACTCCCCCCCGGTTACGGGGTCGCTCTTGTTCTCTATCGTTTCGCTGTCCTTCTCTTTTGTTAACCGATTGTATCAGAGTAAAACGGCAAAATGACCCCCTATTTTATTCTCTTTTGTTTATTAGAAAACGAAATTTGGGTGCATTCGCATTAATCACGCTTCCTTGTTCGTGCCGTTGGCAACGCGCAAAAATGACATATATATCTATATTTTAAATAATGCAAGTCTGAACTTGATATAGGGATTACTCAGATTACTGCATATGTTTTTCTTGTTGTCAGAGGAACAAAGTTCTGTCCTGTGTTCATAACGCAGGCATGTGAACGCTAGGGCTAGAGTATTATAACTCCATTTCAATCGCAGTTACGTTAAGGCTGGTTTTCACTATAAATAGCACAAGCATAAGCCGCATACCCAGATTCAATAAAGTGCTGTTTTAAAGTAGCGCCTTTTGTAAGCCGAACACTTTTTAGTTGCTAATTATAAATATCTTAATTGGCCAGCGTCTGTTGCTTTTTGCTTGCGCGCAAAGAACTATCTTTTAACTCGAGCTTCCCCAGTTCTAAATACTGTGTCATTAATGCCTCTAAAATTCTTTGCATCAGAAATCGCTTCCTTGTTTATAGCGCCCTTGGCAACCGAAGTCAAACATGGGCGGTTGTTACGTATCACCGGCAACCGGTGACTGCAGACTACATTAGGCCTAAATAGCGCTTCGGTTAGCCTGAATATCGCTCGGGTTAGCTTGAATTTCTCTCATGTTAGCCTGCCTACCGAGTTAGCTCTCTATAATGGAAATAAGAATACGATATTAGTTAAAAAGTCTGCAGTCTGCAAATGCCATACGGTGTATGAAGTTACCTATGGTCCCTATGGTATGACTTTTCGGTCATAACCTGCAGATGAAGGAATCGCTGTGCTTTCAAATGAAATAATCATTTTGGTGTTTGTCTTTAACAGCCTCTTACTCTTTTTTTATGACATTAAAAAAGCTTTCCCCTTTACACAGAAAAATAACAATTTAATCGTGATTTTTAAGCGTTTCTTATTTACAGGGTTTTCTCATCGTGTTTGGGTGACATGTTTCAAACAGCTATAAAGACCCCCCTAAAAACACAACCCTTAATTTAATTTAATTTAATTTTTATCTAATGTTCAAAAACATTTGCATAAGAACCGTTTTTGATTTTTAAATTTCCGTTTTTCTTTTTAATGGCTGGGTTCTATTAAAATTGTGGTGAGAGTGGTACTCGTATAACCGTGCAGTCGTGTTACTTCAACATATTCTCGCCAAAAGACTACAAGGCATGGAGATCCTGCCAACCACCAAAAGACTACCAAAGTAGTTCAAATTTAACAACAACATCAATATTTATTTGGTGAGCGTCAGGAATCTTTATTTAAGCACGGCTTTGGGGTAACGCTGGAGGCTTGCGGCGCCACGTATATTAACCAAATGTTTTAATTTTTTGCTGGTGGAGAACAGCAGCTTGTGGTAAGTTAATATAGAGATAAAAGATGAAGGGTTTGCTGGCGAATTTGGGCCTTCGGCTGGATTACAAAAAAAAAAAAAAAAACACAAAAAACAAAAAACAAAACAATAGCGTCAAGAATCAGCATCATTGGTTTCTCCAAACTAAAGCGTAATTTGATCACGCTAATTTCGATATGTTCCGGCCTCCTTCCTGAAGAAATCTGCTAAGTATTTCTGTTCACCCTGGATGGGATGCTAGTCCATCGCAGGGTTACCCCAGCATTAAGTTCGGCACCCATTTATACACCTGGGTGGAGAGAGGCACTGTGAGAGTAGGGTGCCTTGCCCAAGAACACAGCACAGTGTCCCCGGCCAGGGCTCGAACCCGGACCGCTCAACCCGAAGACGAACGTACTAAACATGAGGCCACCGCGCCTCCATCCCCTCCTTTCTCAAGAAAACTGCTGAAGTACTGTTGTGTTAATCAAACAGTTCTAGGCCAGAGCAGTTCAAGTGAGACGGCGACCGGGAAACTTAGTCCAACGCCATCTTCAGTATTGTCCAACACTGTACCAGCTACGTCATCTGCAGTATTGTCCAACTCTGTACCAGCTACGTCATCTGCAGTATTGTCCAACTCTGTACCAGCTACATCATCTACGAATTTAGGAACTGCCGGTACTATATCACCTACTACTACCCTGCTCACTACAAAGCCCAGCGAAGGACCGACTGGATCAACTGAAGTACCAACTACACCTTCTCAAAGAGGAAAGAGTAAGTAACAGTTATGGGCGGTTGAAGAGGTAGATGTTTTAAAAATGCCCCAGAATATTTTCTTTATGATGAATTAGCATAGAATCTATCCTCAGCTGTAATTGTACAGGTTTTGCTGTAAAATACTCAAAACGCTCTGAATCCAATCAGGAAAGTTTTTTTTGCAACTGGAATGGACTTTTTCTCTCAATGTATACTCAGTGTAGTTAAAAAAAGAAAGCAAATGTCTACCAGCTAAATATACTTAACGTTTAGGCTAATAAACAGAATTAACATGCTCATAATTAATAGTAATTGGACCGAGTGGAGTACAATTCGTCACGTAATAGGCGCGCGATCACGTGGATGTCCAATTACAGATATCCAATTTGAACTTTTTGTAATTGGATACCTGTAATTGGATACCCACGTGATTCGCACGTCAATTATACGCGCTTTAATGACTTCCTTCTCATTGTTTCCTACAGTTTTTAAAACTTATAAAAATCGCCACAAAACATTTGCGCTCAAAAGAAGTTCTCAAAAAAGCACTTTCAATTCCGAAATTTGTTTTAGACACGATTAATTAGTAATTAGACCCCGTGTCGTACAATTCACGGAGCAATCGTGCTTGTAATTTCAAATCGGCCTCGCACTTCGCGTTTGTCCGATTTTCAAATTACTCGTGCGATAGCCTCGTAAATTGTACTCCACTCGGTCCAGTTACTATTACGAATTGTTCTCCACTCGGTCCAGTTGGCATTTTTCGTGACCCTGTCACTCTACCAGTTGATAAACTTATATTAATTATGATAGCTAATTCGTGTAAGCTGTTAAATTTGTGGACAACCGTTTAAACTTTATGATAAGCAGAAAACAATGAAAACTTCTTCCAGCTAAGTCTAAATTCTCTGTGATCATAATTCAGTCTTCCAACAAACCGAAGTACTATAAATTTCTTTCTATTTTAACTGATCATGAGACCTTTGCGGGTAAATTGTAAAGAGAATTTCCATGAGCCGTTAGTTGGGATTTTCTGGCGTGAAATGTGTATGATTTTTCACCTTTCCACAAAACGTGCATGAGTCTCTTATGCAGCCCTGAACCGACTGACATACAATGAGCCTGCTACTTACGCAGACATCCTTTTGGCTCATAACACATTCCTAGCTAACGTTCATTAAGGGAGAATGCGTTGCGCGCTAAAAGAATGGTTGCGTAGGCTAAGTGAAACGCGTATTGTGACTTGGTGACCATTAACACCTGTTACTATGTTGATAATTAACTTATGGATGGTTTTTATTTTGTGGTTAGAACAAGATCTGGGATTAGTCATTACCATAGCCTCTAATGTAGCCAGTCTCCAAACAGGGCCCTCTTTGGCTTTTTCTACATAAACGTTTTTCATTCGACCAAAAATTTGGTTTTTTCAAATTCTGAAAATTTCCAATGGCGAAAGATACAGCACTTTAAAGCTGATTGCTCTGAAAGGTAAATTTTTCTTAAAGTTTCTTAAAAGGAGGCAACCTCGCAAGGTATACCTTGATTTTTCGAAATTATCTTCCTGGAAACTTCCGAACCATTCGAATTTGCTCCTTGATTTTCAACAGTTCTTGTATTTTCAAGAAACTTTCTCAGGACACTTCCTTATAATTCGCGAACTTCCGTTCGAAAGTTTGGCCGAATGGAAAGCTCCCAGGCCGAATTTTATTTGATGATTTGCATGGTTGTCTCACTGAAATGTGTACTGATATAGACTGCTGCTTTATTGTTAATATTATTTCTTTTCTTTGTTCTTGTTCAGCATGTGCCATTCTTGGCGTTGTCCTCGATAAACCTTGGCAAAAGGACCATGGAAATCAATTATCAGACACATACCGGAACGAATCTCACGCGTTATCGTCTGCGGTGAGTAGATAGTATAATTACTTATATGCCTTCCTAACAACCGACTTACCAGAATTTTTGTTACAAGTTTAGAAAAGAAAACATCGTCTGTGTTAAACTTAAGTAGTTGACTATCCATCCCTCGCGAAAATATTGATGCGTCAACTGTTTCCCCGTTATACGTACGAGGGTTATCGCTCGCGCGACTGACTGTTGGACTTGAAAGGACTTCACCACGGATACTTTATTTTCACGGTGATAGTTAGGCAGGAAGTCCGGCTCTGATTTTGTCGAGCGAGAAGCAAAACGACGATAACGAAAAAATGGCCGACTCGTTGGTCAAAGAGAGAACTTGATATATTAAGTGTTTTACAGGACAGTCATCTTGAAAACAAGACAGGAAAGTGACCTTTTGAAACCAATGGTAAAGAGATACAGTTGTTACACACATTTGGGCGGCGAATATCACGCTGATTGAAACAAATACCATATTTTAAGGTCAGATTTAGCTGTAGTTCTTGGTTTGGAAATCCGTCGTTGCACATCTTGAAAATTCAAATTTGGCGCGCTTTAGAAAAGCTGAAATCAGACATTGATAGCGAAATTCTGTTCGATGGGTTTTTGGCTGTATATAATTTTATCGCTGGAGGGCGATTAAACTATTAGGACCACTGTGATCACATTAACTTACGTGAGTCTATCACGCCAGTGTTTCTAACAATATACATGGAGTTATAGAGATTTGCTGACTATTAGAGACTGCATGAAAGGGACAATGCAACAGACCAACTTTGTCCCGAGCTGTTCAGTTTCCGAACTGGCGGCACGTCAGAATATTGAACGACTACGACGTATAGCGATTAATTTCAGGAGTGGCTCCGACCTCCGAATGAACTGAGAACGAGTATGGTTAGCTATTTATAGCACCCCCGTTAGTCTACTTTTAACTCAGGTTCGCCTACTGTTCACTCTGTTCAGCCTAACTAGCGTTCCGGTTAGCCTACAGAGCGCTCCGGTTAGCCTACTCGGTTAGCTCTTAATATTCCCTAATCTTTCGTAGTACCAGGGAACCCTGGCATAGTTGTAAACACATGCAGAGAGCCCGGGGGGGGGGGGGGGGGGAAGGGGGCGGGCTTCAACCAGAAAAGTTGGTTGGGGTTGTGCGGCCTACTTCCCAAAACCCTTACCCTATTTATGACCAAAATACGTGATTTTTGCTACCCTATTTATGACCTTGCCAAAAATTTGATAGCCTATTCATGACCGTTATGGCTGACACAGTTGCCCTAAACATGAGTTATAAAGGGCTTTTGTTGATGGGCTTATTGACAATGATGAAAAAGTAGCTTCTTCTAAGAAATATACCCAATTCAAGACTAGAGTGCTAAAACCATACCCTATTTAAGACCAAAATGGTCAAAATCGTTACTCTGTTCATGACCAAAACGGCTTAAAAACCCTACCCTTTGGAGCCGCACATACCTATATAGCCCATATAAGAGAGTACCCCCCACCCCAGGTAATATTTGTAATGGTAACGCAATATATTCTTAAAATAATCTCTTTCCGGCAGCCAGCTCCCTGGTGGTGTAGTGGTCATGAGGCTCGCTCATGACCCAAATGACCTGGTATTGAAAACTGTCTTCTTTTTCCTTGTTTAGAGGAAAAAACCTAAGTGTCCGGAGCCATTCCTGTAATTAACGCCATGTCTAAAAAAGGCGCCACCTTGAAAAGCACCACCGAGGTGGCAGTAGACACATTTGGCTAACTTGTTTGCATCCTTGTTGCCATCCAGTTCAGACCACGAGATGATTCATTTGGTAGATTACAATTGTGCTTGATTCGTTACGCGCAACTGAGTGTGCAAACAGAACAATTGTAACCTCCCAATTTTTTTTTAATTTAACAATTTTTTTATTTCTCCATTGTTTACATTGACAATTACAGTTACAAGCATATTTACTAGACGCACTAGCAATAAAAAAAACACGAAACAAATAAATAAACAAAAAATATAATGATAGTAAAACACTACATTATTTTTTCCTCCATGATTTTTTTTCTGTATCATTGTAAACCATCTTATGTTAAGTTGTTTTCTGTAAACAGTGTGCAATGATAAAAACTGAACTGAACTGAACTGAAGAAACTGAAACTACAATAAATAAATAAATAAATAAATAAATAAACAGATAGACTAAAAACAAATAGACAAAATAAACAAATGAATAAAGTACAAGACACATGCTGAAAAAACTTTAAATTGATGCTTAGTTAAGAGGAGGCATTATTTTTTCCTATTTTTTCTAGTGCTTACGGGAGCCTGTCATTTTTCTTGGCAATTTTTCTCTCTATGTGACAAACTAATTTGATCTTTCAAAGAAAACTCTTAATGTTTGTTTAGTTTTGTTCAATTTACATTTATATATAAATGATTTAGCTATTCACGTAACCTCCCAAATGAATCATCTCATGATCTGAATTGGGTCTCATCAAGGATGTAAACACGTCAACCGAATCCCTCTATGGGGACCATACTCGCAGAAATAATGGTATCCACTGACCAGCGGTTGGGAAGCGAGCGGCTCAATCGAATCTCTCAGGTCGCCCCTGAGTTTGTTTTCATGATTTGTCATGCTTGCGCAGTAAGGAGCTAAGACTGGAGGTACGAAATTGAAATAAACGTCAGACAGTCTTTCACACGAATTTCTTGTGCATACCAGCTGTTTTAGATTTTAATCTAGACATGTGGCAGTTGGTTCCATAAGAAAGAGTCAGTTCTCTGAAAATGCTGGCCCTATCAACACGTGATACTTACTCCTCGGTCATCCTTGTAAATAGCCAACTTGTCTGCCACTTGCCAGTTAGGATTTTTATATTTAGTCAGATAGATATATTTGTTTCTTTCAGTTTAAGTGCCCGGCTAGCTAGGAATAGCTAAGCGCATTTACTACTATAAATTAAACAAGTCTTTCAAACTCTGTCGATGTGTCTTGGAAAAATCGCTATAAACGTATTACAACCTGCTCTCTCCTCAAAATTAATTATTATTTAAGCCTAATTAATTTCTTCGTATCATATGGGCGATCTAGGAGCACTTCGGGTACTAGAGAAGGTAGTAAATCACAATTTAGAGCACTACTTTGTCCAAAAATGCGGGAAAATCGTCATCAAAAGTAACATGTTTCTTCGCACTCACAGCTGAAAAACCTGTACAACAATACTGAGAAGTACCAAGAAGTGGAGGTGTCAAAGGTCAATTTCACAAATAAATCGGCCAAGCTGTCTGCGGAAGCGAGATTGTGTTTGGTCTTTAAGGGAGGAGATAAGGACTTGATCGAAGACGTGTTTAAATCTAAAGTGGAAAGTGGCAAGCTCGGTGACAGTATAAAAGTCAAGAAAGACAGTGCTGAATTTGAACCTCAAGGTTAGTGATCATTTAAATTTTTAATCTATTTGAGCTTAGAACCTACCACCTCGAAGGCCGGATTTTGTTGGAGCAATTTAACACTAAGATTGTTAATGACTGAAGAACATGAGGAAATCAGATTTCCTTTTCACACGGAGTGTCATGCTCGGATGTACCGAATAGTTTAGAAGACAACGGGACAAACTAAGAACACAATTGGACACGAATGCAAGTTAATACTTTTACACACGACTGTAAGCAAGCCTGCAGATTATTTTACTGACGATACAGGTTTCCACGGTTCATAGCCGTCACCTTTTCAGTTAAAATTGAATGTTCATCATGCATTTTTCAGAGGTCGAGTTTGAGGATTGGGAAGCTGAAAAAGGAGAGTGTAAAGGCAAGTGCGAGGGAGCTGCTGGACCTTTTAAAATCGTGCGCAAATGTAAGGCAAATGCAGGGTTCAGCTGTGATGGCCTTAAGAAGACAGATGAAACAAAACACTGTACCAAGTATTGCCCTTCAAGAGCAGGTAAGATGAAATAGTTCTACATTATACAGATGAACCTCCCTGTGCGTCTGCGTCTTGTATCCAACTGCCTTCACGAAGCGAACTCTTCTCCAAAAAGCAGGGATTGGGCAGTGGTGAAAACGCTCTAATTTGGCTCGGTTGCAACTACATACAATTCCTCTAAAATACCTTATGTTTGTTAAAATCTGTCACAGCTAATCTAATATATTTAGAAGAATGACAAATTACAGGATATTGGAAAAACCGTCTGAACAACCTTGACTTTTTACCAATTCAAAATGTCAGGCAATATCATTTCCATGATGTGGTAAAGTATGAAAAAACTTCACCGAAGGAAAGTATAAATATTAAGGAGTTAAGGCCAAACTGAGGAATATATCTGCCTGTCATTAGATGAGATGTTGCCATGGTAACGGCCTTAATGCAAAAATTGACAACCAAAAAATAAACCTTATTGTAACAGTACCCATACTGGTAAATCTCCACAGGGAAAATTTAAGAGAAATGAACTACGTTTCCTCTTCTAACTCGTGCTCTACAGCGAGAGTGTTCGTTAATACTCTAGGGAGCCACCTTAAACTCTTTTTCTTTTTCTTCTCCCCCGTAAGTTATTGTACATCATTCTGTTTTTCATTAGGCATGGATTAGTTAATATATACGTGACTCGCACCGGGAAAAGCTTTTGATAGAGCTAGACCTAAAATTACGTGCACTTTGTAGAATACGTTTCCACCCGCGCAAATCTTGTTGGTTTTCACGTAATATATCAAAAACGAAAACACCCAAAAGAGAATTGTTAAATACGATGCGCAGCAGAGTGTTTTGACGAACTTCAAGGTGTTTGTGGTCAAGCAGTGTCTTGAGTATTTGATATATCTTCTCAATCGAAACCAAAACTAAGGAAGAAATGGAGAATTAAAATCCTAAAAATCTATCATAAATTAAGATCAGATATCTAAACAATGTCACGGTCATGAATTCCTTTGTTTAAACTCGACGAATTATTTGTGAGTTTGAGAACTTTGAATAGAACTGATTGATTGAGGTCTACACAAATGGCAAGGTGGTCCAAAAATAGACATCACGGGACTAAAACGTCTTTACAATTCGCTATGAGATGTACTAAAAACAAAAAAAGGAGAGCATTGCCAAACACTGTTCCAATTGAAAGTAAGAACTTGTATGATTGTATGGTCTTTGTTTCTAGTGCTTTAAGGACGTTCGCGAGAAAATGTTCTACTAAATAGATTTTGTTCAAACTTCCACTGCGGACAGGAAATGAATTACTTGTTATAGAAATGAAAAAAAAAAAAAAAAAAAATTGGGTGGTCACGGACTTCGTTTCAGAGATAAATCGTGAGGAAAACTACCCTGATTTTGAAAAATTGGCGCGCGTAAATCAGCATGGTCTCCAGGGTCAAAGATGAACTTACGGAGGCAAACTATCCTAGTAATATTTTGTATAAGTGAATACGTTGCGTTAATAATTTCAAATGTTGCCAACGTTTTCACAAAACTTAACCCTTCGAGAAGCATTTGAAACCGCCGCATAGATAACCGAAGAGCTGAAAAGAACGGAATTCGATGGTGCAAAAAATTCAAACCTCTTATCAATAGATTTTCTTCATTTTTTTCGCTAAACGTAGAAAATCGGTAAAGAAAATGATCCATCAAAAGAAAAATAGGGATCACCGAACGTCCAAGATCGTTAAATCCAGGCAAAGCTATAGCAATGGCCATTTGCCCTATTATTGTTCATTTTATTACTTAGCGCGCGCTCGATGCATGACGTGGCGTGTGAATTTGCGTGCGCAGTAAGATTGCGCAGAAACAATTAGCGCAAACGTCCTTAAGTTAGGCTTTGTGAAATGATATTTACAGTCTTTTCCTTTCCATTTATATCATCGAACAAAAATGCTTATCTCCCAATCATTTGTTTACTTTCTGTTTCAGTGGCTGTCGCAGTTTCCTCTCTCATCTTGGCAATAGGGATCTTCCTTTCTTCCAGGTACAAACGTTTTCATTTTTCTTTCTTCTTTTTTTTTTTTTTTTATATATATATATACAATACACTTAACATGAGAAAACCCCAGCCCTAATAATTTTTATTAGTATTTAATATAATCAGTCAGTTGCCATTGAGTCTTTTTTAAACGTTACTGATGCCGGATATGGGACAAAATAAAATAGCTTATGGCGATTTTAAAGACATGGTTGTCATAGAAACGCGAAGTCACGGGACACAATTGACACCAGAAACAAAATGTTTCCTGATAATCGTTGACCGCTATAGCTTAAATTGTTTTTGTAGGAGGAGATTGAAATCAGCGGGGAAACTTTATGCTCCCTTAGGCTCCCCCCAACCCCCCTACTTAAGTAGGATTTTTTCGGAGTACACGAAGGATATAGAGTACGAATAGAACTTTGGAAACTCAGTGACAACTGCTTTCGTTGATCTCATTCCACACCAACCCCGTCCTGATGATCTCATTCGTTCATCTACTGGGAGGAAAATTTAAATTTTAAATTCCAGACTCGTAGAGATTTGAAATGGGTTCATAAAGACATTAAAACCTTCCATTAAGTTGTCATTTACCAATGTAAACTGTTCTCTTTTTTCACATGATTAATTTTAACTTTCTGTAAGAGAACGACATTTGACTGCATTTAACGAGGGTATTTTACTAATTGCAGAATTATTTAAAATCAAAAGTAACCTTGCTTATTATTTTACTTCACTATCAGCTTTCAGTGAGTGCTGACCGGCTTGGATTTCATCAAGACAGTGCATCTCCGCGAATTTCCCTGTCAGCTGTGTGCAGTCTAGATCCTTTACACTTCTAGCTCCAAACATGGTTTAGTCGAATTTGTAACTTAAAATAGTTCATTGTAAGTTTGATGCTATTGTGAGAGGACTACGTAGAACGTAAAAAAAAAAAACCTGTAGTGCCCACTGTCTACTTAACGTGTACATTCTCTCTTGTCTAAACGGATTTTTCATTTATTCCTGTAGAAACTGGCACACAGTGTCAGAGTACAAAACAGCGCTACGTTGTGGCCGAATAGCAAAAGGTTTCATGTATTGCCAATAGCGCTATATAAATATAGTATATTATTACTTATTATTTTTCACTCCTCGCTGCCCCTCCCGAGAGGCCGTGACAAATCGCCGCGCGAAAACTGGGAGAATTTCCCTTTGGTCTTGTCCCCAGTTCACTCGACTGTCACGCTAATTTTGCTGCTGGTTCTCTTTTAACATTTTTTCTTGAAGATCTATGAGAGAAAGCGGGTATTGCTCGTAGTCTATGAGTAGCTGTAGTTTTTTTTTTATAAGAGCTGTATTTGATTAGTTGCCTTTTATAACCTGGGCCCCGTCCACACTACACACTACGCCGGAGAAAGTTATGGAAAACGCAGCTTTAATTTTATGGTTAGGCCTACACAGTCCACACTAATCAGTTACGAAAATGGAACTTTTCGAAAACGTTCTTCAAACCGGAGAAATTTGAAAACGCCGGCTTTCAATTTTTGTGTGGACTGAAAACATTTTGAAACCGGAGCTTCTCGAAAACGATGACGTCACGACAAGAGCCCATCACTTAAGGTTACAGTATACCTTCAGATCGGCAATTTTCTTCAAATTTGGATTTTTGGTTCAAAGTAATGATCGAAGAGTAATCTCTAATTTCTGAAAACAAAATTGAAAAAAACTCAATATTGGCGGAGAAATGGAGGTTTTACGTTACGGCCGGAAGTAAAAGTTCCCTCTTGATTGACAGCCCTATAACGTGTACGCAATCAACCGAGACTACTTTCGCGGGAATATATGGATACCACGAATTGGCTGGCTATTCAGATCCAAGCATTTTTCGTATTAGATGTAATTCTATTAAGTTATAAGTAAACATGGGCCACGGAAAACATTGTTTACCACTTCGAAAAAGCGAAGAACGAATGAAAACATATCAATGAGTGAAGAAGCGAAAGTTGGCCTCGCGGATGAAGCTATAGCTATCGTATCAAGCGGGCGAAAAGATCGAGTCAAGAGTACAGAAAGATTTTGTGAAAATTTGGGAACTCGACAGCTATAACAGCGATGTTTACATTGACTCTTTTGTTGAGTCCGATACTGATGAATCGCCCAACTCATTGAGATCCATTGGAATATTATCCATGCACATTTACTCCACCGCGCTTTCTTTTGTTCAGTTTGTTCTCGTCGCCCAGCCACTCTAGCGTTCGTATCCTTTTTCGTCTTCCCCATTTTGCCAGACCAGCTTCAAGAAAAACCGAGCTACAGAAAAATTATCTCTCCGCCTTGAGCGCATTGCGAAACACAAGGGTTTTTTCGAGATTCACGCGTAAATTTAACCGCGAGTTAATGGTAGTAAATTTTCCAAGCGCTGATTGGCTCAGTGATCTGAGAACCCAGTTGAAGGCGTTTGTGGGCGGAGTTTGTTTGCGAAGCAAGAGATTTTTCTTAGCGCTGTTTTCTCGAATAAATTTTTTCGCTTGAAGCAGACACTTTAAAGAGTTACAACTCAAAGGGGATTTGTTTGATTGCCCTCAAATTTGGACAGTAGCTAGATTAACATATAAAAAACAAAAACGTGTCTGCGAATTGTTTATTTCGACATATTTTTTCTCCGAGAGCAATTTTTGTACGATCACTTCACATTTTTTAAATCCTATTTTGAAAATGTTCTGTAACTTTTCACTGCAATTGAATGTGGAAAAACGCAGACACGCTTTTTTAGCGCTTTTTGTCCTGAAACCGAGGAAAAAAATAAATTGGCGAAAAACAAAATTCGCTTTGACTTGTAGCTTCCAAAAGGTGATTAGGACGTTCGCATTTAGTGGCCGTGAAAAAATCGGCACTTCATTTTATTTCAAAATTTTTGGTATGGTTTGATAGCCAGCTCTATAAGCTTTAATTTGATATAGGGGTTTAGGTATCTACAGCTTAAACTACACGCGCTACATCGCTTGGACGTGAGACACCCCTGAAGGTATACGGTAACCTTAAAGCGTGTAACTCCCATATGTCAAGGCATTTTTACATACCGGTCTTCTTTTAGGCTCCTTTTCCCGCGAAATAGGTCAGTTCTAGTCTACATTAGCACACATCGGTAAGGAAAGAAATGGCGGTTTTTTCTTTTTAATCTTTCGATAAAATGATGACATCAGTTAAAAATTAAGTCCGTGCTTGTGCCTGCGGGGGTCTGAATTCGCGGTAAATTCAAACTAAAAATAGATCGGTCTGTGAAAACTCCGTGACATGAATATGGGGTAGTTGCACGCTCCAAGTGATCGGCTCCTGGTCACGATAATCATGTGAATTCCCCGACCGAGTTTTCCACAAAGACAAGACTAAAATGAAATGACCGGTTATTGTTGCATTTTCAAATTTCTCTGGCGTAGTGTGGACGGAAAACATTTCTTGCGTTTACAGAGTGAAAACACCATTTTCAAATTTCTCCGGCGTAGAGTGTGGACTGGGCCTTCAATCAAGTGTGCTGTATGTAGGTTGTAAAGTGTAGCTGAGTTGACCAATAAAATTAACTAAAACAATAAAATTAATACGACTTATTGTGGGGGTGGGGGTGGGGGTGGGGGTGGGGGGCAGGAATGAGGAGGAGCTTCGAAAGAGCGACTCTTAAGCGACTTTGGGCCTCCTCCAAAACAAGGAAGTTACTACCTGGAGGTCCCTGATAAAGTGATCATGTTTTCGACGCAACAGATAACTCAAGTGGTTACGTTTTGGAGAAAGAATTTGTTTATAGAGACCTTTGGATGCACGTTCCTCGCGAACAGCTAACCGCTAATCCTAAGTGGAAATCCAGTATGGCGGCGCCTTTAGTTGAATGTGTATTTTGTGATGCTATATTTCTTTAGAAAGCTCCACATGCTAGAAAACATATTTTTTATTTGAAAAAAATGGCGATGTTTTAACAATTTCCAATGCAGTAATAAGGTGATTTCAATTCGTTACAATTTATTCCAATCCTAATCAAAGCTATAACAAAATTTTCGAACGCGATTGGCTATCAGCAGCTTGATTTGGGCATTAATTGGACAGTGCACGCGTCATGCTTGTAATTGGACACAGTACGCGTCATTTTGCGCGCGCTGTTGCGGTGCACTTTGTTGAGTAAAGTGCTGTGTTTTTCAGCATTCATGACGACGTTTAATCGTTCAGCGTTCAATCGATGGTTTGTTCGTTTCTCGAATTTTGTCATAGTTTTGATTAATTGGTAACAGGGCTTCGCGTCGTCCGATTCAGTCTGTAATCATACTCATGATTAACAAATCGGACTCCCGCATCGCGGTCGTCCGATTTAGTTAATCACTCGTATGATTACAGACCGAATTGGACTCCACTCAGTTCTATTACCATTATAAATCGACTAACGTCCGAACGACAAACAAACTGCGGTTACACGTTTGCGGTTAACGTGTATCAAAAAGGTCTCTAAATGATGCTATCCAGTCACGCTCGCTTTCGCAGTAACGTTATATCGTGACTGTAGGTACCAATTGTCCCTATAAACGCTATTCGTGGTGGTAGCAGGACATACAAAAATGCTGTGAAAGAACCCGTTGGGGGATATAGCGGCACTAAAACCGCTCAAGGACAGAAAAAAGTGGAAGTCTAGGTTAGACTTATCACGATTTCTGCAGCATTAAGCGAGTAGGAGTAGCTCTACTTCCCCATCGCTGGGTTACCTTTATCCCAGCATTGAGTTCGCCGGGACCCATTTGTACACCTTGGTGGAGAGAGGGACTCTCTACTACTTTCCACTGAAGGTTGCTAATGACGTCATTCAATCTTGTATCCTTGAGATGATGGTGCCCACCCCCAGACCTCACTCCAGTTTGACCAACTTTGAGCTCACTCTAGTTCAATCATATACATGTAAGTGCAGCTTAAATATGTTGGACGACTGCTACGTTGCAGACTGAAGACGCACGATTATTGTGTCATCAAAACAACGCTGTCTGTTAACTAGACTACACTGGGTGTAGGTGCTACTTCCTGCGCATGCTCCCCCGTTTCTGTAGTATTTTCTTTATTTACTTATCTTCTTTAACATAAAAGTGGCCCTGACAACAGTGTCGACGTTTTTCCCGAAGTCGAGTATTGGTAGTTCGAAAGGGAGAGACCATTTCTTTAATCAGCATAGAATTAAATATAACGTGAGTTATGAAAAGTGTTAACAGACTTCATTGCAGCCAGTTGTTAAGGAAAGCTTAAGCCACAATAACAGAACACGAATTAGAGAGGTGAAAAATTTCAGATACAAAATTTACGGACGATTGTTATTAACATAACTAAAAGCTACTTGTTGTCCATAGCTTTTCACGAGTTGTTCCTGTCGAGATTACAATGTTTTTCTGGACAATGAAACAGCTCCCTTCTACCCATTGATGGCTTAAAAGTTCGGAGAAAACTTGCAAAAAAAAAAAATCGTTCCTTGCGTGGACCATGCGCTCTCCACACTCCACGCGAACTCATCCGCCAAAACAGTAGAGCATGGGTCGTCATTTTGCCGCTGTGTGACAGGCTTAATACGACGAACAAGGTGTACACAGGGCATACGTGTGTCAGGCCCAGACTGAATATCATGATCATATATTTTTCTGCCGAAATTATTAATTAAGGCAGAAAATATTCAGCAAATATTTAGGCAGAAAATATTCTTGTGAATATTCTTAGATTATAGCATAGAGAATTTCCGTTTTATCTGTCCTATCATGATCGACTTTGATAGCGTTGAAATAATTTTGGAGTCAGACTGCAGGCTGCGAAACCTGATATGACACACATAACTTCTTGCAGAAATGTTATTAGTATCTAACATATGGCTAGTAGTACTTTTGTTTTTTCTCGGCTAGTTTTTCCATTAGAAAAAGGAAGAATTTTATACCGTTTAAACATATAATTGTATTGTATTTACAATGTCCTAAAGAAAGCACATCATCTCCACAATGCAAGCGGCGTAACGGGGCTAAATTCGACTCGTTACATTTTAGGGCTGTTTTGTGTACGGTTATGGACGACGCTTTCAAGCAAATCGTTCGACTTGCTTCTTCTGGTGGACTTCCGTAAGGCAGCAGTGGTAGAAAGCTGAATCGATCAGCTCCTTCTCCGAGTCACAGCGCGAACTAAACTTCAAACACACGACGTTGGAGTGTAGACTAGGATAAACTTGACCACAATTGAAAATGCCAGGGGGGTGGGACAAATGGAAAAATAGATTAAACAAGCAGCAAGCAGTTCTCTACAATAGGTGGTCTTTAGAAGCTGCTGCGTTTAAGAAGCCAAAAAGAGAAAAAAAAGCAAACAAATAAGTCATCAGATAACTGTAATGAAGGGGTTCATTTCAGCGGCCATGTTTTTCAATAAGGTTTGCAGCACTATTTTCCAAAAGAGCAATACTCATATAAACCGAAGGAAACAAAATAAACAAGCAAACAAACACGATATTAATATTTCGCCAATTTCATTTTAATGAAAGCACACTTTTTCAAGACTCTAAAGCTCAACTCCTTTACAACTTAAAATTGCTATCTTAAAATCTTATGCTAATTCATGAACACGATAACACTAGACCTTACTAACTTAACACTGAACTCGTGCTTACCCATTTACAATAAGACTAATTACTCATGCGCAGTATGGCGCATGAGTTTTGGTGTCACATTTGTGCATGCAAATTTACCACGCTCTTTGGAGCTCCGTCCGCCATATTGGATTCTTAAGAAGGTGCCGTTTTTTCGCAGACGTTGTGCTTTTTCCCCAATTTGATACGGTGTGAAAGTACCTATCAGTACTTGAACTGACATGTGAGCATGCATGGACAGCAAGAAAGTGTTTCTGGAGAGGTAAGCCACTGTTTATGTCGATCGCCATCTGACAATATGACAAGTCTCAAATTTATTAGGGTTTTGGAGATTCAAGGACATATTGCGAAGAATCGTTTACTAAAAACGTGCTCTGTATACTTAATCTTTTGGTCAAAAAATACTTCCTGTTCGTAAATGGACGTTTTCAACAAAACGAGCAGGTAATAGGCCACGTTCGATATATCAATATTCTAGCATGTCTCCGAGGATTTCACGACAAAATTTTCAAGTTTCCTTTGCCCCTCAAATCCCAAAAGACACTCGGTTACAAAGAAATCATTTTAAAAGAAAAATAAATGCTATAACTTGACGTTTCAACGTTATCTTGTCGCCATTATCAAATGCAGATTAAAGTCGTTCAGTTCAGTTATAGTTATAGTTATATACTAGCTTAAGTGTTATGAAGGAATCCACCAAAAGTTCGAGTAACAAGTGGACAAAAACTTTTTACCGAGATTATTTACATTGTATTGGAAACTTCTGTGCGAAATCATTTCTAACAACACCAAATGTAGAAAATAAATTTTGAACAACCAACATAAACAAGTCCAACACTTGAACAAAAAATGCCTAAAGAGATTTAGTACAGAATTGCTATGAGAAGACATTTCATCCAATTGGCAATTCTCAATCGTTTGTTAATTCTCTATCAATATTTTTTCGACTCAGCTTGCTTTGTTATTCGCCTGACGATATCCTTGTAATAAAGATGGCATATTGCGTTACAGCACTTATGTTCTCTCCTGCATTTTAATTATCTATATCTTAGATCTATGATGCATTTTTTTCGAATAAGCATTTCTCCCGTATTATATCTAGCGGTAAGATGGCAAACGTTTTCAAATTGCTTGTCTGACTATGTACGCATTGCGTATCTATTTTATACGACTTGTAACCTCCTGCGCATGAGTATACGCTACTTGGAGCCTCTTGTTCTTACTACAAATAAATCTCTCGCTAACTTATTTACAAAAGGTCTCACTCTTATCAAACATCTAACGATAACTTATTAATCCTCGGACGTACAAGCTAACTCATACCTCCACCGCAGTACAGGAGGGGGGCAGGGGTTGATGGAACCCCCCTTGGGTTTTCGTACTAAGATAACATAAGATAAGATAACTTTATTTGTACACGGTTTTTCCATCAGTCAATTAAGTTGCTGGACTATCTACCTATCTACCTAACTACATAAAAATTAATAACAACAATTCAAATTAAAAAAAAACACTGCTTTTCATGGAGGCCGTGTCTAAAAATTTACTTCAAATTAGATATTACTTAAAACTGTGGCGACTTAATTTAAATTTGAAATAGGTCGGTGAAGATGCTTGTCTTAGGTCTATAAGTAAGTTGTTCAACAACTGAGCTCCGCTCAGGGTTGGTAGAAGAGACAAGCTAGATCGCTTGCTGAAAGTCAGTCAGTCTCACATTCCTACATCTCTCGTTTAAGATTGTTGTTTTCAGTAACATAAAGTACATATATATTGGTACCTAGGGGTCATCAGTCTCTTTCGTGGTGGGTGCTTCTAAAACGCCAACTAAAAACTTGAATACATGCAAGCTTACGTCTCGCTGGAAATTCGAGGAAGATTTTAAAGTTATATTCCTCTTTAAAAGTAATTTAATCAATTCAAATCCAAGCCATCAGAAGAAATCTGCCATTAAAGCCCCAAGATATCGCCCTGTTTAAGGATCTTCCCCTTTACAAATCGTTATGGCGTTCTTTGAGGCAACACACGAAAAAGTGATAGTAACTGGTCAGTAAGGCCCCATTTATATGGTCTCGGGTACCTGAGACAACCCGCTCCCTGAGGCAGCTTTATCAAGTGTTTATATAATGTGTGAAAATGTAGTCCCTGAAGGCCGAGTAAAAGTTGACCCTGCACGTTTATTCATAATCCTCACTGAATAATCAAATGTGCAGATATCCCTCTTTGTTTAAGTTTCCCTGGGTCATTTGATCACACTGAGTTTTGCCGAGTTAATTTTCTCTTCTTTGATACAAATTGCTGCTTTAAATCTTAAATCTAGGCATTACGTGGCACTCGCCATGCTGAGAGTTGTCCCAGTTAAGCGAGCCAAAGTGTTTATATATATGAAGAAAAGTTGTCGGTTACTTTACCTGCCAAGGCGAGTCAACTTGCCTACCTGATCCTCATGTAAGCGGTTGGTTGAATTTTGCAAAGAAATAAGTAAAAAGTTAGTTCGGCCAAGGTAACTCGGGAGAAGGGTTGTCTCAGGTACACAGGAGCCATTCTATTTTATTTCCATATTCACTCTTTTTCTTCCAACTGATTATGCAAAGTATACTTTCCAAAATCTTTATGGGCACCGTTGTTTCAGAGTATCATCTTTATCACTACAGTGGAAACTCACCTTACGGCCACCCCGTAAACACAGCCACCTTGTTAAAGTCCCTATGAAGTAAAAAATAATTGCTGCTTATTTGAAAGGCTTTTCAAAGTAAAGAAGAATGGCCTTTCCCTTTTTGGAATATCTTTTTTCGTTCTAGAGATATTTACGTTTTTGTATTATGCAAATGAGGAAATTGATGACGTCATAGGTGGCTCCACTTGAACAGTAAAACACTGAATCAAGAATATCTCTAGGAATATTGGAGCAGTGTTCTTCAAACTTGGCACCACAAATGTGCATCACAAAAGAAAGAGAAAGACATCTTTTGTGTTGTTGCCATGGCAACACTTTTGGCTCCAGTCTCTTTCTGTGAAAAACCAAATATGCCAATTTGCGACCCTTCGAAAAGGGACAGAGAGTCTTGCTCGGAACACACATGATTCCCATATTGTTTTAACTCTCCCCATTAGATTGCTGGGAGTGGATGATCCTTGTTTATGATAAAATCTGGTAATGTTAGTGTAACCTATTGGCACGTGAGAATTAGCACCTATTGTATATTATATTTTGTGTACCCATATTTAAGCAGGATAGCACATTATGCAAATCTAGAAAGCACACACATCCACGCGGTGTGTATGAACAAGCAGAACAAACCTATTCGACAACACACTACATGGTGGCAGCGTGTTACAAGAATAATTTCTAGAGTTAAATCAAGAGAGGCCAGCAGAAGCGAATTATGGCAACAGCAACGTCTTTTGCGTCGCCACAGATGAACTGGGACGCTCCTGATCCGATAACTGCATTCGCAAGATTCAAACAAAAATGTCAACTTATGTTCTCAAGCGTTCTCAAAGACGCCGATGAAGAAGAAAAAGTGAGCTATATTTTACTCTGGTCGGGTGAAAAAGGCCTGGATTTATACAACAGTTGGACATTCACAAAGGAAGAAGACAGGAAAAAGCCTGCCATTATTTTCGAACGGTTCGAGAATCAATTGGAACCGAAGACGAGTCATCGAATTCACAGATACACACTACAAGGAATGCGACAAGAACAAGGTGAGCCAGTGGATGATTTTATCTCAAGATTAAAAAATCTAGCAGCAAAATGTCAATTTCGCGACAACGCCGAAGTCGAAGACAGAGTTTTGGCTCAGCTCATTTGGGGGTCAAGAAATCCCGATGTCCAGAAGTCTCTCATAAGCCGAGACAAATCATTGACCCTTGCAGCCGCTATTGAGACTGTAAGAAGCTACGAAGGAAACCCCAAACCAGAAGCACTGGAAAAGAATGAAGCCGTCCTTTCAGCCTATGGTGGCTCTGTAATCAAGCAGCTTGGCACTATAAACATCCCTTGCAAGTACAAAGAGAAGAAGATTAACTGCATTTTCTACGTCACAGACACTTCAGGGCCAGCTATTCTCGGTCTAAAAGCGTACACTGCACTAAAACTGGTCACCCTACACTGTACACTAAGAACAAATCAATTAGACCAGGCTGATTTAACTAGCAGTTTCAATGCCCCAGCTCAAAATTCGGGTACTCGCAAGAAAAGCTCGAGTTACATTGGAAGTCATGTACCACTGGAAGAGCGGCCATCAATCACAAGTAAACAAGAGCTGATGGAGATGTACCCAGAATGTTTCAATGGCACAGTTGGATGTTTTGACGACCATACGTATCACATTACACTGGATCCTGAAGTATCACCGGTGGTCCATGCACCCCGCAAAGTGCCAATAGAGTTGAAAGATAAATTACAAGCCGAATTACGTGAGATGGAGAGTCAAGATATCATTGCAAAAGTAACGCAACCTACAGATTGGGTTAACTCCCTGGTTATTAGAGAAAAAGAAAATGGGCGACTCCGTTTATGCCTCAATACTAAAGACCTGAATAAGGCGATCAAAAGAGAACATCATCCCATACCCACTCTAGAGGAAATCACACCTAAATTAGCAGGAGCAAAGCTTTTTAGCAGCTCGACGCTCGCAATGGCTATTGGAATGTCAAACTAGATGAGGAATCCTCGTATCTGACAACCTTTAATACACCATTTGGTCGATACCGTTTCCTCAGGATGCCGTTTGGCCCACAAATGAGTCAAGATATCTTCCAATTCAAGATTGATGAGACGTATCGTGATTGCTAGGGAGCCATTGGCATTGCAGATGACGTCACAGTCTATGGAAAGAACGACCAAGAGCATGACTTACACCCACACGAAACCATGGAACGTACCAGAAAGGCTGGCATCAAGCTCAATGACGAGAAGTGTGTCATCAAAATAAAGGAGTGCAATTTCTTTGGTATGCTTTACACACCAGACGGCGTCAAGCCCAGCCCAGACAAAGTCAGAGCCATAGAAAATTTAGAACCGCCCAAAGACAAGAAGGAGCTTCACACCTTTATGGGGATGGCAACTTACATAAGCTCATTCATCCCCCAATCTAGCTGACCACACTGTACCCTTAAGAAACCTCTTAAAGGAGAACGTTGACTTTGCATGGAATCCATCACATTCGAAAGCCTTTGAGAAGGTGAAGTCACTGATATGTACCACAACGACCCTGGCGTACTATGACAGAAATGAACCAGTTGTCCTTCACGTTGACGCATCAATTAAGGGCTTGGGCGCAGCCCTCTTCCAAAACAAGCCAATAGTCTTTGCATCGAAAGCACTTACGCCTGCGGAGACCAGATATGCTAATATCGAACGGGAACTATCAGCCGTGGTCTATGGCTGCGAAAAATTCCATCCGTACCTCTATGGAAGATCGTTTGTGGTTAAAACAGACCATCGCCCCCTGGAACAGATCCATAAGAAGAACCTGATGCAAGCACCTCCACGCCTTCAAAGAATGCTATTACGTCTACAACCCTACGACTGCGTTATTAAATATCTTCCAGGAAGAGAAATGGTTACAGCCGATGCCCTGTCACGCCTTTCGCCGTTGGATGAATTATAAAGTATCAGACATGAATGTGAAAGTTCACCACCTAATCAGAATCATCCCAGCTAAAATGGAAGAGTTCAAAGAGGAAACTGCAAAAGATGAAACCCTGCAGCTTCTATCCCGTCAGGTTATACAAGGTTGGCCCGATAGTGGGAAGAAAATTGTTCCGGCGCTAAAACCGTACTGGCCCCTACGAGATGACATATCAGTAGAAGATGGGCTGATACTTCTTGGAAGCCGTGTTATAGTACCTGAATCCTTGAGAGGTAACATCTTGCAGCAAATCCACGGAGGGCACTTTGGTATAGAAAAATGCAAACTACGAGCGAAATCCTGTGTTTATTGGCTAAGCGTATACACAGAAATCGAAAACCTTGTAAATTCATGTTGCGTTTGCCAGAAGTACCACAATTCTCAACACAAGGAGCCTATGATACCATCAGAGATCCCTTCAAGACCGTGGCAAACATTGAGCGCAGACCTGTTCTACGTCCAACAGTCGTGGTTCCTCATAGTTGTCGACTACTATTCCAAGTTCCCATTTGTCAAGAAGCTTCACAACCTCACAACCGGAGCCGTTGTCAATGAGATGAAAATGCTATTCGCAGAAAATGGAATCCCAGAATCTCTTCAATGCGACAACCGTACTCAGTTTATATCCGGCGAGTTCCAACAGTTGGCAAGCCAACATGGTTTTGCAATTGTGACATCATCTCCCCATTACCCACGTGGCCATGGGTTCGTTGAACGCCAAGTCCAAACGGTTAAGAAGACGATCCTAAAATGCAGAGAAACAAAAGAAGACATAGATCTAGCCCTGTTGGCTCTACGAACAACGCCCCTGAGTTCCAATACACCATCACCGGCTGAATTACTGAATGGCCGAGTATTCAAATCCACACTTCCTGGTAAGATCCAGCCATCAAAGAACCAAGAAGAAGTTAGAAATTGGCTTAAAGCGAGACAAGACAATCAATGCTACTATTACAACAGGCACACCAAAGAACTCCCTGAACTACACAGGGACCAAGCCATCTATGTACAAGACCCCGTGAGAAAGACATGGAATCCTGCTAGAGTCATAGATCAGGGAGAGATACCTCGCTCGTGTCTTATAGAAACTAGAACTGGTGCTCAACTACGAAGAAATAGAATCCATCTTAGACCAAATAATGCTTCCAACAACTTAGCAAACAACTTGTCGAGTTGCATTCCTCAAGGAAGTATGACTGCACAATCTTCAAGCGCCAATCCACGAGAGTCCACCACAGCAGGCAATTCAGCAAACAACCCATCGAGTGGCAATTTGATTATACGGCCCTCAAGCGCCAACCGACAATGTCTCACCTTAACAGAAGCCGAGAAAGGACCAAGAAAATCTCGCGCGGGATGTGAAATCCGAGCACCGGAGAGACTTAATCTCTCACGCTTGCTTTAGTAGTTATTATTAGCATGATACATGAACACTAGACAGAAAATCGCTATATATTCTAATTTTATTCATTGTCAACGTATATACAAGATACGTGTACCTGAGACATTGGCCCGAATGAATATTTTGTTTTTGTTTGTTTTCATTTCAACTAACATAGTTTTTTAAGAGAAGGAATGTAACATTTTGGCACGTGAAAATAAGCACCTATTGTATATTATATTTTGTGTACGCATATTTAAGTAGGATAGCACATTATGCAAATCTAGAAAGCACACACATCCACGCGGTGTGTATGAAAAAGCAGAATAAACCTATTCGACAACACACTACAGTTAGTTTTAATTAAAACAGGACCAGTGGCATAACTGTTGTCATGGCGACGGCACAACGGGTGTCATTTTGTTTCTTTTGTGATGTACATTTCTGGAGCCAAGTTTAAAGAACACTGCTTTAATATTTCTAGAGATATTCTTGATTGAGTGTTGAACTGTTTTAGTGGAACCACCTATGACGTCACCACTTATAATACAAAAACGTGAATATCTCTAAAACGAAAAAAGATATTCCAAAAAGGGAAACGCCATTCTTCTTTACTTTGAAAAGCCTTTCAAATCAACAACAATTATTTTTTTACTTCATAGCCACTTTCTTCTGGCTCAAACAAAGCTCAGTCGGTCATTGACTTACTCATTATTTTTTTTTTGTCTTTGCTTGCCTTCCTTTGCAGAACTAAAGTTTGGAAGTAGAATTTCTTGTTTCTTTTGGAAATTGGAAATACTATCAAACCTCCCATATACCTCTTGATAAAATCAATAAATGTATTTCACTCATTTCGGATTTTTCTCACCACAAGAAAGTCACCCTTAAAGAGGTACCGTCCCTTACTGGCCTCTTAAAACCAGGTCGAGGCTGTAGAAGGCACAAGTGTAATAACTGGTCACGTATGTAATAAAGTCACAAGTGTAATAAGGTTTGGTCACAAATGTAATAAAGTCACAAGTGCAACAGGCGAGTCAGGGTCCAAAAAAATGTCTTGGAGCGGAAAGGGCGATTAACAATAGGAAGACCACCGAAATGTACAAGTGCTGTCAGCAACTAAATCAAAAGGATGACGAAAAGATGGAGAAGAAGTTTAAAAGAGCATTCCACATTGCAGCCCTAGAAAGGCCATTAGATGACTGCGAGAGTCTCTGTGCCCTGCGAAAGTTGAATGGCGTGGAGCTTGGCGAAACTTACTTAAATCGATCTGCATGTACGGAATTTATTGATCACATTAGTTCTGCTATGAAAGACAATCTTGCTGACAAATTGAAGGAGTGCCCCTTTTTCTCCGTAATGATAGGTGGAAGTACGGATCATGGAGTCATCGAAGAAGCAATCATGTATGTACACTACTTAGAAAAGTCCACCGGAAGACCAGTGACAATGTATCTTGGTATTCAAGAACCTAAGGCTGGAACTGGAAAAGGGTATTTAGAGGCAGTGGATTCTTGTTTCCAAAAAGTCACCAACATTGATTCAGTCACCTGGAAGCAGAAAATTACAGGTTTAGGAACTGATGACTGCGCAGCAATGACAAGCGAGAAGAACAGAGTTGTTGGCTTGTTGAGGCATGATAATAAAGAGTTTATGGGGTTTTGGTGTAAGCACACAAGCTCGAATTAGCAGTTGTTGTTAGGTTTTCCCGGTTGGGCTCCCTGTTTGTCACGTGATCTGTTTTCCATATTTGGCCTCCCACGAGGTCCGCGCGTTCAGTTGAATAAAGAGTGTTCCGCCATCTTGGTTTAGTCTTTTATTTGTCCTCCGTATTTGCGAATACACAACAGTTGTCAAGTGCTTAGAAGACTAGCCAGAGTTTGTAAAAGTATGTGATGTTCTTCGAAGCCTATATCAGGAATACCATTACAGTGCCAAGGCTCTCAGAGAACTCAAAGAGTTAGTAGAAGCGCTAGATGACCAAATCTCTAAACCAACTGTTTTTGAGACTAGGTGGTTGCTACATCTCCAATCAGCATTGCAGGTACTGTTTCAAGGCTATCGACCTTTAATGATGCACTGCCAGAATACAAAAGAAATGCACGTGGGATCGAGTGGTAAGCAGGGACAAGCAGCATTCTCAATGAAGTTCTTGACATCATTCAAAGGGTTGCTCTTTACCAGTTTTCTGGGGGACATTGCTGAGGAAGCAGCACATTTAAGAAAGGTTTTTCAAGCAGAATTTCTCACAGTCACAACTGCAACGGCAGCAGTTCGAAAATTTGAGTTCCAGTGCCTAAATATGAAGAAATCAAATGGTCCAAGAGTTCAAGCGTTTTTGAAAGAAACTGAGGAAGGGAATGTGTTCAAAGAAATTGAGATTACAAGGGATGGAAATGATGTAGCTCAGTATGAGAAAATTAAGAAGTCTAGGTTAGATGAGATTGGACAGAGCATGACAGAAAGATTCCATTATCTCTTTAATGATCCTTTAGTAAAAGCTTCGTCAGTTTTAAACCCAGACACCTGGCCTAGAGATCCTGAACAGTTAGCATCTTTTGGATATGATCAGCTTCAGATAATTTCAAGTTGGTATCAAGGGCTGTTGGAAAAAGCTGGATTTAGGGCTGAGTGTGTTGGCAGTGAATGGCAGGGAGTTAAGAGCCTTGTGAGTCTCATCAAGCACAAGATAACACCTG
Organism: Orbicella faveolata; assembly: GCF_042242905.1. NCBI lineage: Eukaryota > Metazoa > Cnidaria > Anthozoa > Scleractinia > Merulinidae > Orbicella > Orbicella faveolata. Next base: position 9,738,465 of record NW_028301558.1, on the reverse strand, counting down.
GCATTTACTCTGTTCTCTTTTCTAAACAGAAAGAAAAGTTTCCTAACGTCCTTCTGATGGCAGAAATTGTGTTGACGTAGCCTTTGTCCACTGCAGCTTGCGAGTGAGGTTTCGGTGCCATGAACCGCACTAAAACAATTCAGCGTTCAAGCTTGACACCCAAGACACTGGACAACAACCTACGTATTTCCATAAAATATCAAAGCCTAAAGAAGTCTGAGAGAGTGCAGCCCTTTGTCCAATCTGGTAACCTTGCAGATGCAGTCAAGCATTGGCGGGAAAAGAGTTTGAGAACAAGACGAGAGAACTGGGTTGAGAAACATCCCGAGGCTAAAACCTGGAGTTCTTTTAAAGGGGGAAAATCAAAACACTGAAACTTTATATATTTTTTTTATTTTAAACGACCAATGACCCAAAATCTTCTTTTGCGGGTTAAACTTTTAATTTTCATTTGATGTTTTTCATAACATAATCAGAAGCAATGAAGGAAGACCTCTTAGCAGTTACATATATTTCATCCAGGCTAGCAGTGTTGTTCTGTTTTGTGTTCCTGCTCATATCTAGTAAAGGCATAGAGATTACTGTGATGTCAGTACATTTCTTGAAGCTTAGTCAAGCCATGAACTAAACCAAATGTGAAACTGTTATTAGTCAATGAATTCGGAATTAAAATTAGCTCCCATTTTTTTAATAATGTTCAATTTTAATGTAAGTTTACGTTAAGCCCTGTTAAAGATTCATGGCTGCGCTACTCACAGGTGCATGACAAAAAAGGAAATTCATATCGTGACAAGGGCTGTGACAGTAATCAACAACCAAACAGATTAATATAACTAAGCTTGAGCGACAAGTTGATCACGTGAACATAGAATACATTTACAATAAGGAATGATCTGTAATTCAGAGCAGAAAACCAACGTGTTCGGTGACGGTTTAGATTTTTGGTGAGCTTTGTGACGAATAAAAGATTTGAGACGAGACTAGTGTTGGGTGAACTGGTGATTTCCAACACTAAGTGGCACCTCCGACGGGACTAACGGGACCACGAGAATGGATACACTTCTTAAAGAGATTGCTACGAAGCTTCAACTTCTGGAATTCAAGCGAAACAAGGCTAAAGACATCGTTGAGAAGGGAAACACCGCGACTATTGAGAGGCAACGTGAGGCACTGGTGGCGCTGGCCAAGGAGGTGGATGTAGTCAAGGGGAAAATCGAAGAAAAGAAACTGGAAGGCGGTGAGTAGATGAATGAGGTATGTACTTGGAGTAAAGAAATAGATGCGAAAATTGAGGGCGTAGACGCGGAGATTGAATATCTGGAAAGACACTTAAGTGAAGCGAGACAGCAACTGGAATTGGCTAAGAAAGAGGGTGAAGAAGCTTTATTAGAAAAGGAAAGAGAAAAACAACTCAAATTCGAAAACGAAAAGTTGGAAATGAAGCTAAAATACGAGAAGTCTGCAGAACTAAGAAAAGAAAACCAAGGGGAGTCGAGTGGTTTGCACGCAAAGCTGCCAAAACTATCATTTACTAAGTACGATGGGACATACGAACAATGGCTGCAATTTTGGAATAAATTCTGCGTGGAAATCGAGTCAACGAATTTAGCGCCAGTCACAAAATTTGCTTACTTAAAGGAACTTCTCCAGCTGCAAGTAAGAGCAGATATTGATGGGCCTTCGTTCAGTACCGAGGGTTACGAAAGGGCCAAAAACATCCTTCAGTCAGAGTATGGGAAAACCTCGGAAATTGTTAATGCGTACGTTAACAACATCATGGGCCTGCCAACTATCATGGGAGAAAATCCAAGGGAGGTAGAGGAGTTTTACAAACGCCTTTTGTATAACGTGCAAAGTTTAGAAACGCTTGGCAAGATGTGTGATGTTGCAGGGAATGTTAGAGCTGTGCTAGACAAACTGAAAGGGATTAAGTCTGAGTTAGTGCGGGGCCATGAACAGTGGCAGGAGTGGGATTTTAGACAGCTACTGCAAGTGATTAAGGTTACCGTAAACCTTCGCGGGTGTCCTTAGCGAAAAAAATATTACCGCGCTGTCTTAAAGACAACCACTACAAATTATATCAATACAAAGGTTATAGAATGCTCTATTCGATAAAAATTGTTTTGCCTCCGTGTGAGGGTTTGTCGATATTCCTATTGGTTGTTTTGGAAAATTTCTGTCAAGTTTGATGTCCAAAAATACAGCGACACGTTTTACGACGAAGGCCATTGCAGGAGATCAATTTTGAAAAACGCAAATCCCCCACACGGTTTTGATGATTGATGCCTCGTGAATGATATAATGCAGTAGCTTTGTTGATGCGGTCGAGTTTGATACCCGATAACTTCGCTCAATGGAACGTCGGTCGTTTCGCGCTTTTAGGTCGCGCTCGCCTTATGATTAAAAAAAATTGAGGCAAAACAATTTTTATCGAATAGAGCATTCTATAACCTTTGCATTGATATATAATTTGTAGTGGTTGTCTTTAAGACAGCGCGGTAATATTTTTTTCGCTAAGGACACCCGCAAAGGTTTACGGTAACCTTAAGCGTTGGAAGGACATCAATCCAGTAATTGAAGCGAGCGAAGGCGAGATCCAACCGAGAGAGCCAACCTACATCCCAAAAGGAAAGAATGATAAGAATGACGGGTTTTTGCACCGGAGATTCTATCAGACCCGACAGGATGTTGGAAGACAGACGCATGGGTGTGTCTACGGTGATAAGACCGGTCACTTTTCAGCAAATTGTCCCAAAGTTATCGCAGTTGGAGAACGCAAAAAGATCCTCAGCCAAAAGCAATTGTGCTTTAATTGCACCAGTGACAGACACAGAGCTGAAAGCTGCAGAAGCCGCAGATGTCGCAACTGTCAACGCAAACATCACAAATCGATTTGTGACCAGACAAACAACGCGAATGTCAGAAGATTTTTGACAGCAGAAGACAATGGAACAGGCAAGGTCATTTATCCTGTTGTTGTGGTCGAGGTTAATGGAATCAAATGCCGTGCACTCCTTGACACTGGAGCAGGCAGTTCGAATGCGTCCTCTGCCATTTTGGACCATCTCCGGATCAGACCACTTGGTGAAGAATTCAAACGCATAGAAATGATGCTGGGATCAGTCAACAAGGCCATCGGGGTTGATGGAGTGACGATTGACAGCCTCGACAGAAATTTCCGGTTGGAAACTGAAGTCACGAAAGTGGATCGTGGGTCTTTGTTATCACTTGAAAACCCAAACTACGCTGAAGTTATCCAAAAGTACCCCCACCTTACAGGCATACAGATGACAGATCGAGATGACAAGCCCGAACTTCCAGTTCACATTATACTGGGCGTGAGCGACTATGCCAAAATAAGAACAGAGATCAGACCAAAGATAGGAACCCCTTGAGAGCCTGTGGCAGAGTTAACGAAATTTGGCTGGACAATTATGTCACCTGGAAAAGAAGTGGACATCTCTAGTATGCTTCTACCTCAAACAGCAGCAGCAGACTACGAACAGCTTTGCAAACTAGACGTGCTCGGAATACAAGACACAGCAACTGGTGATCAAGCAAATGTGTACGAAGAGTTCAAGGAGCAGTTAACTCGAAGCGCAGAGGGCTGGTACGAGACAGGTCTGCCCTGGAAAAGAAACCACCATCCCCTACCCAATAACAAGGCAGGAAGTTTGAAACGACTGGAAAATACCGTTCGAAAACTGGAGAATCAGGGTCTTTTAGAGCAGTATGATGCTATCATTAAAGAGCAACTTGATGAGGGAATCGTAGAGCCAGCCAAAGAGCAGGTTGTGGCACGAGAGTTTTACATGCCACACAAACCCGTGATCAGAGAAAGTGCTGAAAGTACGAAGCTTCGTAACGTCTATGATGCTTCAGCTCGGGCGTATGACAAAGCACCCTTGCTCAATGATTGCCTTCCTAACGTCCGTCCCTTCAAAATCAACTGTGATCAGCACTGATGCGAGCAAGATTTCACCCAGTTCTTACAACAGGGGACATGAAGCAAGCCTTCTTGCAAGTCAGGATCCGCATGCAGGACCGTGATGCCATGCGATTCCACTGGATTGCTGACATTGAGACGAGGGGGGTGGAAACTTTGCGATTTATGAGAGCTCTGTTCGGACTTTCGTCATCGCCATTCCTGCTAGGGGGAGTCATAAAGCAACACTTAGAGAACTGTCGCAAAGCCTACCCAGAGACTGTGAACGAGATTGAGAAGAGTTTGTATGTTGACGATTTGATCAATGGTGGTCCTACTGTGGAGGCCGCTAAACAAGTTAAGGAGACCTCAACCGAAGTATTTGCTCAAGGGGGATTCACACTTCACAAATGGCACTCAAACGCCACGGAGCTAGATGCATTGAGTGCAAATCAGATCAGTGAGACGCAATAGACCTATGCAAAACAGCAATTAGGCGTTCCCCAGAGGGGGGAGGGGGCGCTCCTTGGAGTTCCATGGGATAAAGAAAAGGACACTATCGAAGTCAATTTCCCTGTAGAACATGTCCAGCCCACCAAGAGAAACTTCCTGATGAAGCTGGCCAAAGTTTACGACCCCCTCGGGTTCGCCTCGCCCACAACACTGAGTGGGAAACTGTTTTACCGCAAGGCCTGTGAACTGAAGATAGCAAGGGGCGCAGAACTACCAGAAGAACTAATCAAGCAGCTGTCACAATAGGAAGAAAGTTTACTTCCAAGCATAACCGTGCCCAGGCCTCTCACGGCAGAGAGAGAGAGAAAATTACCAACATCGACCTGCACTGTTTTGGTGACGCGAGTGGTAGAGGAGTTTCAGCCGCCTTGTATGCTGTAGTCACACAACCATCTGGGGTCAACGTGGGGCTTGTAACTGCGAAGGCGAGACTGGCAAAGCATGTCATAACAAGTTTTTATTATAATATTTAGAAGATTTGTTTGTTTAAGTTCAAGCACGTTTTTAGTAATTATATTGCTTCGCGAGCAGAAATTTGCGTTGGGTGTTATAGCCACATCCTGTGACGAATATTAAATAGATATGACTCAGATTAAAGCAATCAATTGTTAGTGGTTTTAGGATCAGTGTAATCGGATTATACTCGGTAATTATCAAAGAATAATTGTAGCCCACGCTAAGGAAATTAGTATCAACCACAAGCGTTGCGCGTTAGGAGCTTAGAAAAGACCGCAGAGAAACAATAGTGAGCCTTAGCCAACTTAGGTTTGGGACTGGACATACGTAGCCAAGGCGTTTACGCTAGTGATAATAAAGTCTAGTGAATATTGTAATAATAATAATAATTAATAATAATAATTTATGTCTAGCGTATTACATTAAAAGATCTCAATGCTCTTACAGAATAAAAATGAGAAAAACATATGGAGGGGGAATTGGGACAAAAATGCCATTGAATCACATTTCATGCCATTGGATCATCGATGCTATGTCATTGGATCAAACATCGTTCTATCCGACAATATTTTTCATGTCATTGGATCGTATGTCATTCTATCGGACCATATTTTTCATGTCATTGGATCGAACTTCATGCCATTGGATCGGACTTCATGCCATTGGATCGGACTTCATGCCATTGGATCGAACTTCATGCCATTGGATCGAACTTCATGCCATTGGATCGAACTTCATGCCATTGGATCGGACTTCATGTTATTGGATCTGACTTCATGTTATTGGATCGGACTTTATGTTATTGGATCATATCATTCTTTTGGATCGATTTCATTTCATTGGAGCACTTTTATCGGGTCAGCGGTTCATCATAAGAAATAATATTTCCCAGAATGCATTCAGGCACAAAGTTCCCAGGGTGCAAACCGGTTTGAAGTGGTTTCAACTCATTCCATGATTCACACAAGAGCGGGAAAGTTGGGTAGTGCTGGCATATATTTACATAAAATTTATAGCAGAAGCAAAAAAAAAACATGGCAGAAGAAGAAAACTTGATGTTCAAGACACAGTCCCTCCTGTGAGAAGTTGTAAGTCACCTGGAGAAAACGGAAAGCAGTCCCCAAGGCGCGGAGCCTTGCGAAAGCGACGCGCTAGACCGACAGCTGCCGCCATGGCACGTGGAAGCTCCAAAGATGTCAGCCTCTATGGAATTCAGGTAATCGTAAAGCGCCCCTAGAAACTACCCGGGTAAAGAGTTTCCGCTTTTGGCGCTGTGTTTTTATTGCAGATAATTTCTAAATCTGAGCTAGAGGTGCTAGCTTCAAGTTCGGTCATGTATGGAACATAATTTTTCTCCTGTTTGTATTTTGATAGAAACAGTTAAGCTTATAAAAATGCCCAAGTATCACTGAACGTCTGTATGCGGCTGTTTCCCTTATCGTTTTCAGATTATAGCGATACAAGCGTTGTACGCTAGCGACGTTTTGAGCATCGGTATTTTAAGCAGTTTTAAGTGATTAAAAGCTCAAAATTAACTGGTGTAAAAAGTACTTTTGGAATTTACACTTTTTGTACCACGAGCTTATATTTGTTTCTATACCCCTTATAATTATATCCTAACCTAGTCCTTTCTAGCATTGAAATTCTGAAGGGGTGCCAATAAGAGGGAGCAATTTTTTAATTTGCATTATCCGTTATTTTCTTCAGCATGGTTGAAAGAAATATCCTGTTTATTGTATTATAATAAACAAGTATTCACCGAAGTGGAGGTGAATCGTGGTGGATATTTACCTCTCCACTTTGCGGTTCGGTAAATATTCACATTACTTTCGGTACACAAAGTGACGGGCAAAGCCATTTTGTTTCTCTTCGGCTGCTCAGATAGTGCTTTGCTAATCACTCCGAGTTAACCAGTCAGCCTGTGCGGAAAGCACTATTCACTTGTGTGGTATATACTAACAAGCATTATACTCTGCTTTGGAAACCAAAAGTTTTATTGATTTTCAGGAGAAGATTTCCAGGATTGTGTTCATCCCGTACAAGCAGAGGTCAGCCACTCACAAAACATTAACTTAACAGGAGCATTAGTTGATAATTAATTCATTATTTGAGAACTGAATTCTCCAAACTATGATGATGCTCTGATGCGGAAAGTTAATTATTCCAGCTTAAGTGATTATCCTCAAATAGTCAAAAAGTAGCCAGCTGTTCTTGCGTTTTACAGCATAGTTATATAGCACCTGCAGTGTATGCTAGATTTCAAAGTGTAACATTCATGAAATATACTTTTCTTCCAGAGATGGAACATCAGCACTCCCTGCTTTGAGAAAGGTGATTCTAAATAAGCTCAGGGATTTACTTAAGCAATGACTCAATCACTGATCACAGGTTTCAGTGTATAAAAAAATTGTTATTTTTTTAATTTATTTTGGTTGGTGTATTTGTTTCAGTACTGATACTATAGTTATTAATCAACTGTTTAAATCAATTTACTTATTGTCATAATTGTTATGGTTTTTGTCATTGTTATTATTTACATTATTTTATTAGGCACCAGTAGTATCTGAAGGTCCAGCAGTAGATAGATGCAGAGAACAATCTGAAGAGGAAAGGTGTGATTGGAAGAAATTAATATTGTAGTTAACATGGGCTCATGAACCCATTTATCAAAAGCTGCCATATAATTTTTATTATGTAAAAAAAGGTAAAAAGGTCTGTGGCTGAAAAGTAAATGAAATTATTGAAATCTCTGGGAATGTCCTCAATCTGAATAAAATTTTTAATACTTTGCTAAAAAGTTGTAACATGGCATGCTGATAATAACTCAATAACCTATCATAACTCAGCTGTTGTTATGGTGACCTCTTATCTGAAAATGATCACAAGTTGGTTATCCTTGATTGGGTATTTGTTTCATACTATTATTGTATCAGCAACCAATAAAGAGTGGTAGTACTGACCCATCTAGGTGTAAAGGGCTGGAAAATGATGGGAAAGTATCTTGCAGCTATTATAGACAATATTTATTAATGTTGACTTAATTTCTTCCTGTGCCAATCATTAGAATGAAGAGATTGTAAATATGGTCTGACTCAGTGTCCATCCACCATTTCTGCATTATCAACTGGCGATGTAGGCAGCAGTACTGACATGTTGAGGGAGTTATGTCCAGATGCAACTTTGCAGCAGATCTCTCAATCATTGTTCAATAACAATGGAGATGTCAACCTTGCTGCACAGGAGTTGTTAGGATTATTTCTTGAAATACCAGACATGGTAAACGGTGAGTGTTTCTCCTTGGGTTCATAAATTTTCCACTCCAAATTAATTCCAACAAAGTCAAGATTTCCCATTGAAATTCCCGTAAAAAGTGCAAAACATCCACACAATTTTTTTTTTCTGATGGCATAAGCGCTTCTCCCCAAAATCCAGGGACTTTTATTTTTGAACTGTCAATCGCCCCGCACGTGTAACATAACTTCCGGTTCACTCTTACGTGTAACATAACTTCCGGCTCGGTCTTTACAAAATTTCTTTTAGAAAATTAAGAAAAAAGGAACAGAAAATAATCCCTAATAGTGAGTATTGAGATTTATCCAGCTACAGGAAAACTTATTTACATACAGCTGAACTCACCTGAGCAAGCAAATTCGGTTAGCAACCCCTTCTATAAAGGGCCATTTGAACCAAAATACCTAATTTTTTGAAGTCAAAATTCACAGTAGGCAGCCAGCTTAGACATGATTACTCATTGTCGTGATGACTGTTTTCATTATAGTAATTTTTATCTCTCTTGCTGTATTACAATTTTTTAGGTTATGAGGACCACGACAGCGACGCTGATCTTTCGACTCCAGCATTCACATCAAAAACAACACCAGAAAAGATGAGAACTTATACCCAGACTTTCAGTCCCATGGATGCCTTAGAAGATTTTCAGAGAAGCAACATGCAAAGGGATAAACCAAGAGAGCGTTTCTTTGTCAGCAGAATGGAAGGAAATGAAGAGCTCAAAAATGATATTTTGGGTTTGTATAAAGACCCCCGAAAGAACTTGAGAGTACCACCCAGGGTGCGGTTTGAAGGTGAAGGAGGAGTTGGTGAAGAAGGAATTCATGGTGAAGGGAGACCCATTTTGTTCTTTGAAGGAGAGCTTGACCATTTACTTCCCATACACAACCAGATTGGGCAGCAGATGGGAGCATATACCGCCATTGGCAAGATAATTGGTCACTCCATATTATATGGAGGGCCTGGTGTTTATGGACTCTCTCCCGTGGCAAAGCACTACTGGTCTCATGATGACCTGGCAAAGAATCCTCCCCCAATAGTACTGGAGGATCTTCCTGATCTTATCCTGCGGGAGACCATACAAGAGGTTTGTTAGGGTTTGAAATAATTTTCTGCTATAATAATTATATTTAAAACTGGATTATTGGTTAATGCAATTCCAGAGTTTTAATTGGCTTAGCCATTGTGGGAAATGGGCTAATATACCATGAAACACAAATATGGTACCTTAGGTATAAGTGTCAGCGAAGAACAGGCAGGGAGCTCAAATATCGCAATTCCTTGGGTGTTTTTAATAAAACAAGCATTTGCACTCATGGCATAGTTGCTAATTATTTTTTCTACAGCTTAATACAGTGAAAGCTAGTGCAGGTTACGTGTACACTAAAGTCATCTATCTTTTAAGCTACCCATATAGTTTTCTTCCCTATTCATCAATGGATAACACTTCAATTTCCATGTTTTCTTGCTCTGAATATGATCATGGACATCTTGCTGAAGACAGCATACAAGAACCCAAGCCTTTGCGACCATAATCTAGGGTATCCAAGAGGGTGATATGACATGCCACCACATCAGAGTACATGTATAAGGACTGAGAAATAATATTGAGGTTTTGTTCCTTTTATTTTTTTAAGACATTGCTAGAGGATTATGTCAATGAGGAATTAAGTAATGACAGATTTTACACTTCAAAGCACAGTTGGGATGGTCAAGTTTTTTAAGTGCATGCAAAAAGACAAATTTATTTTAAACACATATTTTGACTTTAAATTAAAGCTTGGATGTAACAGATCTTTGTTTGGATACAACAGTTACAACAGTGGAATGCTGATGAAAAGATTTCAGATGAACTAAGAGCAAACCTAGCTACCTACATGATGGAGGCTGGTTTGGAACCTGAACTTCTCTGCAGTGGTAGAGATGTCCTAATGCAAGGACTGCTTTGGTACTTTGTAATTGATAAGAGAAAACGTGAGCTGGATGACATGTTTAAAGGTAATACCGGTAATGACAAGATTATTTTATCTGCGGTGTATTTATTAGCATATTGAATGTTTTACACATGTACTTTCAGAATGTGGCCCAGATAAACACTGAGTTGTCATGCTTTTGTAGGTTGTGATTGAATGAACATTGTCCTGAAGATGCCAAGAAACAGGGCTAAAATTTGTTGAAAGATTTCATGTATAGTACACCTTTGATGTGCTGGTTTTTGAAGGTTTTTCAATCCTGGAAATGGAATACCAGTAGCAGTCTGCATGTGTTTAAATGTAATGATTCCTACATTTAACTCTTTTATTATTAAAATTAAAATTATTATTATTATTTAGTAATATTATTAATTATTATTATTATCATCATTATTATTATTATTCAAATTGTAACAGGAATGAATGAGGTGACGTTGCAAAGCTTCCTAACCCAGCAGCCATCACTGGTAGAGATTGTTTTTCCGCCTCATGCTGCAAAGCACATATCTGCTACAGAATTCCTGGCTAAAGTTACCTATGACAATGAAAGTGGAGAGAAAGAAGTCCAGGCAAGAATTATGTTTGAGCAATATGTGCAGGAAATTGCCCAAAGAAAGGAAGGTATTTATCTGATATCAAAGTGGGTACATTAAAAAAATAACTTCACATTGGAAGTTTTTTTTTTTCATTTGGTTTCACCTTCTTCAAAAAAGATAATAGGTGTTAGAGTGATGACGGCAATAACAAGTTGGTCTTAGACATTCTGGTGCAGGGTTAAGGGAAGTGTTGTTCATCAAGGTCTGTGTCCATTAATGGTCTGCAACATAACTGTAAAATTTAACAATAATAGACTTCAATGTCAATTATGACGGAACCAAACACATTCATAAAACTGCAATAGAACACAACCAGTGCCCTCTAACAATAATCATTACACTAAACTTGCAGGTGAGACACGGCTGAATGACTTGTGCTGCTTCTGGACCGGATGGGATTTCCTACCTCCACGAAAAGAGATCTTGGTGGTTAAGTTTAATACAAATGAGAGCAGCCAGTTACCAACATCAGAGTGTTGTTTCATGTCTTTATTGCTTCCCATTGGCCATAATACATATCAGGAGTTCATGAATTGCATGGACACTGCAATCCGATATGGGTCAAAAGGATTTTCATTTGCATGAATGTGTCTTTATCATACAGGTGTACAATTTTCACTGTTGTGTTTGTTTTTGCAATGTTGAAATTCAGAAATATAAGGATATCATATGATGGTTTTAATTGCATGTAAAAGGCCTGTGTTATTGCATTTCAGTTGAAATGGTAAATTTTAGTTGTTTTCTTGTTGTTCAGAGATTTTCAAGTTATAAATTTTTAGGTTCCAGTTTTATTAGAGCTTTTTTTATGTAAAAAGCCACATTGGCATTCAAGTATGAATCATGTGATTAAAATGACATGGGATACATACATGTAGTTACATTGGTGGGAAGTACCCAGTAGGTCATTTATACCAGATAACATTGGATTAACACAACATTACTTCTTTGTTAGTAACACACAGATACCAGTAGGTGCCTAGTGCAATGAGTTGATAATGAGTTGATTTGTCATCAATAAAAGAGAAACAAGTATTTGCTAAACTGTATCTTGATTAGTACTGAGATAACAGTAAACACAGTTATCATTGCTCTGGTTTAGTGCTGGAACTAGCATGCCAGAACACAATATTCCCAGGATTTGGTTTTAGAAGGTTATTTTCTCTCGAATTTGTTCTCTGACTAAACTTCTGAATCACAAATTTAGACTCCTAACACCTCCTGCCAGTCATGGCCAGAGACTGACTGTTCACTGCAATGAGAGTCTCTCTGCAACAAAGTTGCAAGCACTCAAGTACACATCAATCCCATAACTATTGTCATGCTGCATTGGATTTATGGCATGGATCAGGTCATGATAATCACTGTCTGTTAGTGGGTTCGGAATATTCGGGATGATCACAGCCTCCTCATCTCGACAACTCTCTGGAAGGGGCCCATCACAGTCTATGCCATAGTCATCCCAATTCTGCTAAGGCAAGATTTATACAAAATGAATGAAAGGAACAGGAAATTACAGATGGGTGATAGTCTTCATATATTGCCCTTATTTACAGCTCTGATTGGCTAGCTTTGTTACTTTCTTGTTTCTGATTGGTCCACGGCAGTGAGATAAAATATATTTTAGCCTGCTGAATTCTCCGTTAGCACAAAAATATGCCACAATAACCGATGAAATTATTATAATAAACCTGTCTGTTGTCTAGATACACAAAAACATCCCAAAGAGAAAATCTTCCACTAAATAATTTTAAAATAATTATTGTTGGCCACAATGGATTAGAAATTGGGTAGCTTTCACTTTGATGGCACTGAATTTTTAAGAGACTTGTAAAGCAATCTCAATTTGTTTTCTTTGATAATCTTTATAAATTCTACTTAACAATTAGATTACGAGCATGAGATTTCTATTGTGTGATAGTTGATGAGGGCAAAGCCCAAGTCAACTATAACAGGATCTAATAATCAAGTGAATAATCTTATTGTTTTGGTATAAAGCAACTAGATGCTCACAACTAACAACAACACTATCCAAATCTTTACAGTCACTAAAAACATTTCGCAAACGAGAAGAAGCAGGTGCCATTTTCTCGATAACTGCTACTTACAATCAACAACAATAGATAGTAGCAAAGCCAATCAGTGAACAGCATTCACGAAGAATACTAGTAAATTTATACATACAAAAGTTATTCATCAACGAAGCTGTGTACTAGAATTCCTGTATAGAATTCCGAAGACGGGGAGGTATATAATATTTTAACGCTGAACATCCTTAAGCCATTTCAAAGAGATTGTCATTGGCCTACAAATGTTGAGGGAAATAAGATAAGAAAGCTCTTCCACCTGTTGCTCCATAGAAACTTCCATGATTCTTGCATTGTCAATTAAATCAATTATCCAAAGCTGGTTTGGTGTTTTGTTTCTTGCAGTTCTGATTGGGTGATCATTCCAGGAACTTGCAAAATCATGGAGGTGCTGATTTATTCTTGGTAGAAATGTGTAATGCACACAGAACATGTGGATGTTGTTGGACAACTCTAAATGCCCAGATTCCTCAAGAAAGTAGAATACTGAATAATAAATGTAGATACAGCTTGCAAACAAGTCTCTCCACAATCGTTCTATCCGTTGATTGTGTACACTTGGCCCAGTGATTATACTGCCCCTTCCTGGTCCTCTTGCTGGGTGAGTAAGCATGTACCACGCAACATTCACATTTTCCACTCCGTGATCTGATCTTACTCGTGATGGCAGACCATGGACATTGATTGCTTCCAAGAACAAGTCAAGGACAGTGTCAGCCTGATTGCTTCCATTGCATCGAAGAAACATGATCTTTCTAGAAAATCCATCAATACACCCATGTATGACAAATTTCCACCTAAAAAGCAACATGGACATGATGTACAAAAGGAGAAAATAGCAAATAAACAAAACACCTCAAGTGTTCCTATCAATGGTGAATTAATGAATTCATTTACGGAGATTTGACTTCATTCTTTGCTTCAATATTCTATTTTTGAAAGGAATATTTCAATGTTGAAATGGCAACTTGATTCAAAACAAAAATGTTGATTTCATGATGCCTGACTTAGTGCAACAAAATATCCCTAATTTCCATAAAAACAAAAACTGGGTAACAACATTTTTCCCACTTTCTCTTCTGCCAGCAGCATTTTGAGCCTTTTGAGTGCACTAAAATCTCTGCCTCTCTCTTTTTCTATCATGAGAGGGTTAAGAAAAGCAAGTGACAAACAAAATGATGAGAAAACAGTGTGTGACATATGACAGTTTACCAGTTACAGTCAAAATTATGCAAATTTTGGCCAAATTCCCACATGCTTATTGCGTGAAGCCAGACAACAATCCAATCAACAATCAAGTCGCCATTCAATGTTGAGATATTCACTTCAAGAATGGAATATTAAAGCAATGAATATAATCAAATTTCCGGCAACGAATTCCTTAATTCATTAATTCACCCTTGAAAGAAACACGAGCTGTTTTCATGGTGAAAAATTGTTTTTCAATTTTGGCAAATACACATACCTCACCAGTTTATGGTGACCATCCATGTGCCAAAGGGCTAAAGGGGCCCTTACACTGTAAGATCTTCTGTGTGTCACACGAATCTGGAGACCTCTGACAGCAGTGCCTACAACATGATGACAAGCAACCCAAAGGAAAAGGTGTGAAACCTTCTAATTGTTAACAACTTGATTGAAAATACATGCAACATTTTTAAGCCACTTGTCCTTTCCCGGAGGGTGGCTGCTTAATTGGGGTTCTTCTGTATTAATGACCCACCTCCCACCTCTTCTCTTACTGTCTTGACATTAATATATTACCTTCAGGGTCAACTCTTCTCATTGCTTCTCTGATTCTTTATTCTTGAATTTTGTGGCCCTTGGACAGGAGATGACCACGCATGGACTTGTACCCACAATTTGGGAAATTATGAAGTATATCCTGGATGACAGCATCTAATTCTGCTTCACTCATACTTGAATAACTTGCACGAACCGAGATTCCAAATTCATGGAGTCTTCTGTACACTGTTTTATCACTGACTCTAAGCATCTTGGCTATGTCAGCGCCCTTAAAACCTTTCTCAAGATAATACTCTAGCTGGTTTCGGCTGATGTCGAGTTTCGGCCTTCCTTTACTTCCAGTTGCTATCACTGCTCTCGTAGTACTGTAGTCGTCGAAGGAATCCTCATTCACCATCTGTAATATTAGGTGGCGAGCTTGAAGCAAGTTTGGGAGCAATTCTTCTTCAAACATTCCACCCAGTCTCAAAATCAGTGAACATAGCCATTCAACCTTATATAAGCTATAATCAAGACCTGTATTCGAATTGAGCCGATTTATAACATCGACAAGAACGGTTTTTACGTTGTTTACTATCAGTTCTCGTACCGTTTGATGCTGACCTTCTTCAGTGGCCGCCATTTTTAAAAATTATGCCTGAAAAGCACCCTGGGAGACAATTTTTAGGTAGGTACTTCTTGTATGATATTTATAATGTACCGTATTATAATGCACTTGCCGACATGAGGATTTGGGCTTTTAAATAATGTAAGATCAAATGAAACAAAGATATTGTGGCACACGAGATATTATGGTCTGATAGAATGATGTATGATCCAACGACATGAATTCCGATCCAATTACATAAATTCCGATTAAGTGACGTACAGGACAGCACCCACAGCTTCCATTAGAATGATGCATGATCCAATAACATAAAGTCCGATCCAATGGCATGAAGTCCGATCCAATGGCATGAAGTTCGATCCAATGACATGAAGTTCGATCCAACAACATGAAGTCCGATCCAATGGCATGAAGTTCGATCCAATAACATGAAGTCCGATCCAATGGCATGAAGTTCGATCCAATGACATGAAGTTCGATCCAATGACATGAAGTTCGATCCAACAACATGAAGTTCGATCCAACAACATGAAGTCCGATCCAATGACATGAAGTTCGATCCAATAACATGAAGTCCGATCCAATGGCATGAAGTCCGATCCAATGACATGAAGTTTGATCCAATGACATGAAGTTTGATCCAATGACATGAATTTCGATCCAGTGACATGAAGTTTGATCCAATGACATGAAGTTTGATCCAATGGCATGAAGTTTGATCCAATGACATGAAGTTTGATCCAATGACATGAAGTCCGATCCAATGGCATGAAGTTCGATCCAATGACATGAAAAATATGGTCCGATAGAATGACATACGATCCAATGACATGAAAAATATTGTCGGATAGAACGATGTTTGATCCAATGACATAGCATCGAAGATCCAATGGCATGAAATGTGATTCAATGGCATTTTTGTTCCAATTCCCCCTCCATAAAAACGATAACGAAACCAATATAAGGAAAATATATTAAATTACAATGGATGATAAAATACTAAAATTCATCATAAGATACTAAAATTCATTATAAAGATACTAAAGATCATTATTAAACAAAAACGTTTTAAGCTTAGTTTTAAACGTATCCACTGATGGGGCACTTCTCACATCAAGTGGGAGGCTATTCCACAGTGCTGGCGCACAGGATGAAAAAGCGCGTCCCCCGTAGGTCTTTGTTCTAAACACCGGTATGTGCCGTCCCAGGTGATCATTATTTGAACGAAGACACCTTATCGGTTGACGAAGATTAATAAGTTCCGCCAAGTAACAGGGTGCTAAACCGTTTAAAATTTTGTAAGTAAAAAGTAAAATCTTAAAAATAAAACGCTTGCGCACGGGCAGCCAGTGAAGCTTGCGGAGGATTGGCGTAATGTGATCCGCTCTCCTTGTTTTTAAGTCAGAACGATTAGAGCGATAAGATTGATCAGAACGAATGTACGAACGAAGCTGCAATAAAGTGGAGAAAACGACAAATACAGTCCTAAGTGTTTGTTGAACCAGCCACTGCGGAAGATTCTGCAAAAAAAAAGGCCTGAGCATCCCCCGACTGGAGCTGGTTTCTGGTCATATGGCGATTAATCTGATAACAAACACAAGAGACGCGCTGGAGGGCTTTCCTGTCGGTGAAATGCACTGTTGGCTGGACAGTACAGTCGCCTTGCACTAGATACAAGGAGCTGGAAATTACAAACAGTTCGTCAGCAGCCGGGTTAGCAAGATCCATCAACATTCAAACGTACAAAGGCGTCACATGACGAGTCAAGAGAACCCTGCAGACCTGGGAAGTCGTGGTGGAAGTATGCAATGAGAGGAGCTATGGTGGAGAGGACCTAAATGTTTAGCAGAGAAAGAAAGCTGGCCATGCGACATTATGACGAACAGTACTCTTGAAAGCCAAGCAGAAGCAAAAGTGACCCGAGTAGTATTTGCCGGAGACCGAGAAGTGACAGACGAGTTTGACGGACTGCTAGAGAAGTTTGCTCTGTGGAAAGTGTTGAGAGCTTGTGCCTGGATTTCGCGTTTTGTAAACAACACCCGCAAACACGAGGAGCAAAGGACAAATGGACCCCTCAGAACTGACGAGACTGAGAGGCAAACACTTTTCTGGGTGGCACGTGCTCAAAAACAACGCGAAGGGAAGCGAGAAATTTGAAGATCGACTACAGCTGAACCTACAAGAGAGACAAGATGCGCTACTGGAGTGTCGCGGGAGAATCCAGGGAGATTATCCCATTTATCTCCCGGACAGTCACCCCTTCATGGAGAAACTAACAATGTTTTCTCATCAGGCCACACTCCATGGGGGAGTTGGACTCACTGTAACAAAAGTGCACGAACGGTACTGGGTACCGAGACTTAGACGACTAGCGAAGAAGGTGATTAAGAAATGCTATGGATGCAAAAGGTTCCAGGCAGTTGCATTAAAAAGCCCACCTCCTGGGAATTTACCGAGAGATCGAACTGAAGGAACAGCAGCATTTCAAGTGATCGGTGTTGACTTCGCTGGCCCTCTGAGGTACCAAAAGGGAAAGAAGAACGAAGGCAAGGCGTACATTGTACTCTACACTTGTAGTCCAACATGTGGAATCTATTTAGAGCTGCTGCCAAACATGGAGACCACAGAATTCATTACCAGTTTGAAGAGGTTCATCGCACACCGGGGACGTCCAGAAAAGATCTACTCCGACAATGGGAAAACGTTTGTCGGCGGCGCGAACCTTCTCAAGACCATTATGAGTGACGAGAAAGTTCACGATTACCTGGCGACGCACAGAATAATGTGGCAATTCAACCTAAGCAGGGCTCCCTGGTAGGGAGGGCAGTTCGAACGCCTAATCGGACTGGTCAATTGTGCGCTGTATAAATCCATCGGTGGTGGCTTACTGACATGGGCAGAGCTGCAGGACGTTTTATTAGACGTCGAAGTCGCACTCAACAACCGCCCCCTTAGCTACGTGGAGGATGATCCACAACTGTCAGTTCTCACCCCTAGCTCGTTGCTTTTCGGACCACCAAACCTCCTACCGGAGTTAGAGCACTATCATCTAGAGTCCCCAGACCTCAGGAAGCATGCGAAGTACCTCAAGCGCTGTAAAGACGCAATGTGGCGACGGTGGACGGATGACTATTTACGGGGATTACGCGAGCAGCATCACCTTAAACCAAAGTGAAACCAAAGTGACATAGCAGTGGGTGACATGATGCTGGTAAAAGACGACGATACAAACCGCGGGAAGTGGAAGATGGGAATAGTGGATGGGCTAATCACTGGACAAGATGGTATAGTGAGAGCTGCGAGGATGAAAACCGCAACTGGGTCGTACCTTGAGCGAGCGCTACAAAAGCTCTACCCTCTTGAGTTGTCGTGTGATTATGAACCCCAGAGAGCACAGAATGTATTAAGCGTCAACGCAGCAGAGTTCGCCCCAAGGAGAGAAACGAGGCAGGCAGCACGGGATGCCCGAGGACGCATTGCTGCACTTGCAAATGACGAGAACAATTACGTAACATTCGCTTTATTTTAAATTGTGGACAATGTAATCATAGTTTTCGTTTCGAATAGAGTAGTTTGACAAGTTTAATAGACATTTTCTCTTTTCAAGACAAATTGGGGGGGGGGGGTCAATGAATTCGGAATTAAAATTAGCTCCCATTTTTTTAATAATGTTCAATTTTAATGTAAGTTTACGTTAAGCCCTGTTAAAGATTCACGGCTGCGCTACTCATAGGTGCATGACAAAAAAGGAAATTCATATCGTGACAAGGACCGTGATAGTAATCAACAACCAGACAGATTAATGTAACCAAGCTTGAGCGACAAGTTGATCACGTGAACATAGAATACATTTACAATAAGGAATGGTCTGTAATTCAGAGTAGAAAACCAACGTATTCGGTGACGGTTGAGATTTTTGGTGAGCTTTGTGACGAATAAAAGATTTACGACGAGACTAGTGTTGGGTCAACTGGTGATTTCCAACAGCCCCATACATTTTAGCAAATTTTCGTGACCACTGTCACCTATCTCTAAGATAAGATTTCCTGTCACAAGCATAAGAATGCGGCATTTGCATCGGTTAAATATGAAGCAGTCTATTTTACTGTAAGTCGAGTTTGCCACCAACTGACATTCAAATTCATGCCTTTAGTGATGTACCAAAGACCTATGCTGCTGCCATGTATTTGCGCTCAGAGTATGAAGATGGACATGTTGCGGTCCAATTACTTTCGTCAAAAACAAGGGTGGCACCCATCAAACAGACTACTTGGTACACCAATCTCAGCAAGACTTTTCTGCAACCTGTTGCAGTCACTCCCCGTGAAATCAAACAAACCTTCTGGGTCAATTCTACAACCGTCATTTGCCGAACAAAGCAGGGGAAGTCCTGGAAACAATATGTTCAAAATCACACTCCAGAAGTTCATAAGACCGTACCCGAGGCTGCATGGAATTACTGTCCAGGTTCCAAAAATTGAGCTGGTCTACATCTTGTGGCTTATCTGGACAGGAACTTTTCGAGAACTGACTGTGGTAGAATGGACCAGAGTTTCTAAAGAACCTAGACAGCAAATGGCCAAGTCACCTCAAGTGCAAGCAGATAACAAAGAAGCTATGATTAAACTAGTTAAATGCCCCCTGCTGTGCTCGTGACTCATTTTCTGTTGAACACTTAAGAATGTTCAACAGTAGAGTAGAGCAGAGCAGAGCAGAGGGGAGCAGAGTAGAGTGAAATAGAGAAGATTAGACTGTACTGTAGCAGAGATTAGAGAAGAGTACAGTACAGTATAGTAGCATAGAGTAGAGTAGAGTTCTGTAGTGTGGCGCAGAGTAGAATAGCAGAGTAGTGCAGTACAGTACAGTATTTACAGGGCTACATGGAGGCAGTAGAGGCACAGAAACTCTACTGAAAATTTCGAGAATTTTTGGGACACATTTGACGTCAGAAGGGCTTGGGGTTGTCTCTGTCGTTTATCTTCGAGAAATACAAAAAAATCAGACAAACCCTACAGTTAACTCCATGACACTGTGTCATAACAGAGTTGGTCTGAATAATCTGGCCAAAGAATTTTGTTGTAAGGAAACTGTGTGATGCATACATACTGCAGTCTATTTGCACTCAGTGTATGAAGATGGACATGTTGAGGTCCAATTACCAGATGTTTTCTCTCCTTGTTCACTGTTCTTCGTTAAGTGTCTCTTGGTGGTCCTCTTCAGCATTTGCCTTCGGGTGCCATGTTAATACTTTACTTTGTCTGTTGAAGCAATTTGGTTGTTAGATCAAAGTTCCATCTCACCAAAGCGTTTGCAGAATGCTGGAAATTTGCAGTCATCCTTATATGCATGTCAGCCTTATATCCATCAACAGTTCACAACTGCATTAAATGGCATTATTTCAACGTTCTGGCAACTAAGCGATCAGATGTACATTGTAAAATAAGAGACTTGATTCGTGATTAAAATCTGCCTTGAATGAGAACTTTAAGAGAGAAATTTTTTTACTAGCTTTGTTATTTTGTTGTATCAGGTGAACGATAATGATGATGATGTCGATGAATGGAATACCAAAGAAAACCAAAGAAAACCAAAGAATATTCAGTCCATCCTGGACAGTTTGTATTTCAGAACAAGTTTGAAGTCCTAACTGTATCAGAAAAAAGGGCTTGACGACAATGGCTTGGCAACATCTCTGATCATGCGTGAAACTGAATCACAACTCCCCTTTGATAGCCTCCTCAAGGCCTTCAATGTGATTCCAAATTGCTAACATCATGCTTTACCATAAATTATATCTGCCTTTTCTTACACTGTACAGCTGTGAAAGGATATGCAGCAGTGGGGTGCCAGAGCAAGCCAGCTAGGTACCTTGTGCACATTTTTGCCATCTAAGTCACCTACACAAATTAAAGTGTCCCTATGAATGACACTTTTTAGTTGCAGTTATACAACATACAAATAAGTTTTTCTTCATTTGTAATTGTAATTGTAATTTTTGATACATATTTGTAACATAAGAGACTTTTTTGATTCATGATTAAAACCCGCCTTGAGAACTTTAAGAGTGAGAGACGTTTTCTTTACTAGCTTTGTTGTTTTATTGCAAAAGATGAATGACGATGATGATGATGGGGAGGAAGAGGAGGTAATTAAATTTTAAAAGTACCACTATAAACTAAGCATGCCAAAAGAAACAGCACTGACTCCCCTCAACTAAACTTCCATTTCAATGTCATCACTGTCAAGTAACCAACTGCCACAATGTAATTCCACTGATTCACATTAGCGCACGTTATTTGGCCACCACCACCACAACAATAACTCTTTTTAGTTCAATGGGAACAAAGAACTATGTTTCTGTAACTCCTTTGTCCGTCCTCCATGTGCCTTGTAACATTTCCTTTGACTCACAAGCCATTGGCCTAGTAAAATGCCTTAACACCATCTCATTTTCACCACCTATATTTCAGTCAGCCCACTCTTCATTTGTACCCTGGTCACCCACTACTAACAACTCACTTTTTCAGCTTCATTACCAGTCTCTTTACATACTCCCGCCATTGTCCTTTGACAACAAAACAATTGCCGACCTGGATGAGACCTATCACATTTTGGATGGACAACTCACTAATCAGATTCAAGACATTTGCAAATGCGTACAACACCTGTAACCAGTATCAACTTCAAAAGTCACCAATGTTTTAGCTTTCACAGCCTTTGCTCTAACTTAAATTCATTGTACTCTTTTTCTTTTTCTTTACTTTTAACTACAGCGTAATGGCATGGTACAGCTCTAAGGTTCCCACATCCCCACACGCTCTCAAACAAGGTGCCCTTCAGCTTTGCAAACACTATAAGAAATACCTTTGGTCTGAAAGAGACCATTTTGCACACCTTTTGTATTCCCTTTGTCCAACTAGATGTTACCATTATTTCTTCTCTTTTTTGGACTTATAAGACTTTGCTCCCTTTCCTCTTTTCATCACTTTCTATCATACAGACTGTTGCGCATGTTCACTGGCATAGCATCACAAAACAGAAAATGGATCTTTGTTTTTAAAGATTGTTAAGATTTTCTTTGTCTTTGTTTGCAAATTGGACAGTTTTTAACATTGCCAGGGACCGTTTACCCTATGTCATTTTTTCTGTTCAAGGAGGAAGCCCGGCCACCTTCACCTTTGGAACAAACGTTCCATTTGACAAGCCGGACAAAGCCCAAAGTACCTTTCACAACGCCACACGAAATCTTCAGTCTTCCCATGGTTTTGCCAGGGCTTTCCTACGACAGCCGAAAGCTCCGGAGACTACCTTACCACAGAACCTAAGATCCTCTTACTGGTAAAAGGTCACCAGAAAGGAGAGTTACTTCAAGGGCTCATCCCACAAGATGGCATCATGACTAACGTTGACATTCACAATTTTGAGGACTACGGATGTCCTAGTGCCTACTTGCTGGTCGGTTACCGCTCGTCCACCAGTGCTCATGCCGCCGTTTTTTCCGCCTGGCTTTGCGGCAGATATCAGACACATAGAAACAAATTTCAAGCCCCAACAACAGCACAGGAGAGGGAGGAGTGGGTGCATGTTTCCACCCAACCTCTTTGGGTTTATCATTTTGTAATATTATAACGTTATTTAGAAGATAATGTATCATGCTGTATAGTTAAGGATGATACTTTTGTCTCTGCATAATTTGACATGAAATGTACTCACTGATTGACACTGTTTTGAAGAACATCAAACTATTGATGGGTCTGCAGTTAACATTGCTCAAAATAAAATAGTCGCCAAACTCAGAGCAACCAGCTGAAAAAGGAAACTCCAATTTAAGGCCAGTGAAATTGAAGCAGTAAAGGAACAGTGCCAAACAAAAATGTCCCAAAGTGAAACTTAAGGCAATGGGAGAGAAAGAAAATGCACCTGCCAACGACATTGAAAAGAAAAAACCCAAACCAAAGAACAGTCGAAAAGAGGAGATTGCCAAATCACAGGCTGCCCAGAATGCTGCCCTACGTTTTTATAATGCAAATAGGCCTGGTGATTGATGTGTCTGCATTAAAAGAAAAAACAGTCCAAGTCAAGGTCAGCTTCCACACAGCGCATCACCTTTGCAGCCCCTTCCGACTTAAAGTTTGGTTGCCCATCAGATGTATCAACAACACTCAAGTTACCCTTTACACCTGCGTCATCATTTTCCACTTCATCGCCTCTTTCATTGAGATCTAGCAACATAAAATACATATTATCTCCAGCATGTACAGCAACACAGCCAAGTCAGGAAAGCTCATCAATGCATAGCCTTTTGAATACCCCACTTGATGACTCACCAGACATCATTCAGCTGTGATACAATTCTCTCATGTCCAGTGGCATAGGAAACACCTCACCATGATCACCGAGATCACTATTTAAAAACCTCCTTGAGATCCTTCAGCAGAGCAATGCAAATTATGGGACAAAACAACTCAGGCAGAGGTTTGGTGTTTAAACTGCAACGTCCTCAGTGAAATGATTAGGGAGCTTGAGCAAAAGCTGGAAATTCTGAGTGAGTAAAAATTAGTTCTTTTACTTTCTCAAGGCTTACGTTGTTCTTCTTGACATAAACTTATTTTTCAGTTGCGTGCTTGCATACGTGTTTAAACATTAGATATTAGGTTAACTTAAAATTTCTGGTTGGTTTTAAATGGATATGAATACTTTAATAAACATAATGTGGATAGATATTAAACGTTCCTTAAGCTTGAAATTCCTACTAAGAAGTCTTCTTTTCTTATAGAACCTCCCCGTGAAGTTTCTGTATACTTTCAAAAGCTATTCAGCCTAGAAACTGGGGATACCACTTCATTACAGGTGAGTAAAATCTGAATTCTGATTTAAGGGGGAGCCACATGACATTGCTTACTTTGTGGTGTGTTTGCCCAGCCTTTTGGTCAGTAAACAGATTTTACCATTAGATGGGCAATTCTTCTTAACAGTTGTTATGTATATCGTCTCAGAAATCGCCAGATGTCCTACATGTACCTACAAAAGATCATTATGGTGGAGACCATTTTACCCCAGCAAGTGGAAAGCAAGCACTGTACACTGGCTCCGGCATCTCTATTTCCTTTGTAGAGCCACTCACAATCTTAGCCAAGTCCATCGGAGAGCCTCAGGAGCTGCTTGGACAATTAGTTACTTACTTTCTTGATGATGCGACATTGGCCAAGTCAGTTCCTTTACAAGAAAGCCACACGAAGGGTAAAAATGTGCTGGGCCAGACAATACCAAATACAACAAACATTTACTTGGATTAATCTATCCAGGTTTGCCTTATAGCCCTTAAAATGTTTCCAAAATGATCGAGGAACTCCTCGTCCAGCTCCTTCAACCACGAGTCTGACTCATGCCCAGAAGACAAAAAATGTTGAAATCAACTGCAACTTCGTCACCAAGTCCATTTTCATTAGCTTAGAACTTCAGAAAGATGGGGCAAAGAAAAAGAAAAGCCACTCATTCTGTTGTGTTAGCAGATTTTGCTCTTTTTTTTAGGTGCGACTGTAGCTCTTCCAGACAAATCTTTAGTCATTGGCTGATTTCATTCTGGATTTGTCTGGGCCAAATCTCAAATTGCTCTTTAGTGCGACTTGGCCCATAGTACGTCCCTGATTGACCAAAATCACTGGATTCTGTGACAAAGGTGGGTATGTAGGTAGCTGGAACTGTTGTTTAGCTGGTAAACCTGCTCCAACAGTAAGATGAGGAGTGCGGGACTGAAGTAACTGACTTCCCAAAACACTGTTCGTGGCTATGAAGTGTACAGAAGCTTGGGGCTCATATGTGGGGTTGCCAAGTGTATTGTACCTCAGAAGGGCTGGGGTTGTCTCCTCATGGTGAACTCCACGACGCTTTGTGCCATGACAGAGTTGGTCTCAATAATCTGGCCAAGGAATTTTGTTGTAAGGATATCTCTTACACACTGAATGCAGAGGTTACAGAGGCTATGGTGTCACTGAGTAACAAGACGGAAAAGTGTAGGCATGTGCAGACAAGGCCTGAGAGTGTCAAATAGAGATACAGTGCATATGAGCTAACGAAGTTCCCAAATAAACGATCTGGAAGAACGTTAAGAGGTGGAAAGATTTGGTGTGCGAAGGTTTATGGCAAGTGACTCTGACAAAAGATTTTACACGAGACTTCCGATTATGCAACTTTTATTACTTTGTATAACTTTGTTGAACCAAGACCGGGATTTAGTCTCAATTACTATAATTTCCATACCAATGCTTCTAAACATCCCTCTTAAATTGTTTCCAGAGGAAGGACAACGAATCTGTGTGAACTCAATGAACTTTTTTTGTATCGACAAGACTGCCTCTGGGTTTGCTGGAGAAAGACCTTAGTGACAGGTTTAACATATCACAGCGGGAAGTATCACAGCGGGAAGTATCACAGCGGGAAGTATCACAGATATTTGCTACCTGGATAGACTGTCTGTGTTATTGTCTGGGACAGCTTACTTTTAAAAGTGAAACTACCCTTACCAATAGCATATTACTAACAGCGTATAGACTCCTAGCGTACCAGGCGACCCAAAACCCCAAAGAAAAGCGTACGAGTGGCTATCTTTTAGCCTATTAATCGCCACAATCAATCACCAATAATTGCTTCAATAGCTAGTACCAAGATGATGACGAGGAAGATGAAGCACTTGCGATATTGTCGGCCAAGCTCACCTCGAATGGACTGTCAGTCTTGAAGTTGGCCATGAGTCATGTACCATGTACGTACACAATGCGTTGCACGGAATTCCAAGGCTTTCCTTTACATACTGTTTTAATCCATAAGATTGTTACTGCCTGTTGTAGCTCTCATTCCCTTGATTCACTCGCCGATGTTCATTTACATGTCAGTTACCTTGAAAAGTATTGTATGGAATTCCTCTGTACTCCCAAGGTTCTACCGTACAACAAACTTTGGAAGCTGTGTGAAAACAGTGGATACCATTACACAAGATTTTTGTCACCTCCGTTAAAATCTTGCCTGAACTGTGGGGAAGGCATCACGATGCACAACGCACCCTCGAAAACCAAATCGTGCACCCTTGAAGGCCCTATTCCTGCGTTAAAAATTACCCTTGAGTGCAAAGGGTGCAAAAAAAGCTATGGCATAACGAGATTCACGGATAGTACAGTAACCCATTTCTATCCAAAGTCAATCTCAAGTGATGTGATACAGATGCCAAACACCTCATACATGACTCAAGAGTTGTACAGGTGGATACCTTCTCTCAGGTAGGTAAAAAGCCCATATGTTTAACGGATGGATGGATTGATTGATTGAAGTGGATGGTAAGGTTATTATTATTATTATTACTATTGTTATTATTACTATTATTAATATTATTACTATTATTATTATTATTGTTATTATTATTGTTATTGTTATTATTATTATTATTATTATTATTATTATTATTAGAAAAAAATGGTTTGGCATCTTCATCTCCAATCATGCGTGAAACTGAATCACAACTCCCCTTTGATAGCCTCCTAAAGGCCTTTAATGTGATTCCAAATTGCTTACATCATGCCTACCATAAAATATATCTGGCTTTCGTTACAGCTGTACAATGATATGCAGCAGCAAGCTGCCAGACCAAGCCAGGTAGGTACCTTGTACATATTTTTGCCCTCTAACCCACCAAGACAAATTCAAGTGTGCCTATGAATGGCACTTTATAGTTGCAGTTATACAACTATCAAATAAGTTTATATGCGTTTGTAATTGTTTGTGATTGAAACCTGCCTTGAATGATAACTTTAGGATTGAGGGCCTTTTCTTTACTAGCTTTGTTGTTTTATTGTAAATGCAGCAGCAAGCTGCCAGACCAAGCCAGGTAGGTGCCTTGTACATATTTTTGCCTTCTAACCTACCAAGACAAATTTAAGTGTGCCTATGAATGACACTTTATAGTTGCAGTTATACAACTATCAAATAAGTTTATATGCGTTTGTAAGTGTTTGTGATTGAAACCTGCCTTGAATGATAACTTTAGGAGTGAGGGCCTTTTCTTTACTAGCTTTGTTGTTTTATTGTAAATGCAGCAGCAAGCTGCCAGACCAAGCCAGGTAGGTACCTTGTACATATTTTTGCCCTCTAACCCACCAAGTCAAATTTAAGTGTGCCTTTGAATGGCACTTTATAGTTGCAGTTCTATCACGTGACTAAGAGACAGGAGATCCCATGAGATAGCACAGCGCATGCGCTAGATCATTGCACGGTTTGCGCTAGAAAGCGAAGGACCTACTTTACGATTTTCCACAACTTTGGTCAAAGATTCTTTGCAAATTCGAAGGAGATATACGAAGTACATATCGACACACGTAGGCGAGCCAACGTGGTCGGCTTAACGAACGCCTGACTTATTGTTTTATTGCGCTTTAATGTAGTTGAAGCGATTTCGTGTTTCCCGCCACAAGACACTGTCATGGCGGATGAAGAATCCTCGGAGGCTATTTTAAACGCCACCACTCATCCAGATTTACAAACTATCTTTGTTGAATTGCTCGGCGAAGTGAAGAAGATGAATGAAAACTTCACGAACATATCCTTCGTTGATGAGGATGAGCCCCTGTTGTCTTCGACAGCCCAAAACAAGGACGAGGCGGCAAACGATATCGATGGCGTAGAAACCGCCTCTCTGGATGCTCAAGTAACGCAACTTAAGGCCAAAAAGCCAGACTCTGACCTACTGGCTGCCATAGTCCAAGATCTGAATGTCAGAGAAAAGACAGGCTCCGCTATCAGTGACGGCCTGCCAGAGATTCTTTCTTCCCTTTTGAAAGACAAATTGGCCGATGAGAAAATTCAATCGAAGATTGAAAAATACCCACGTCCCTCGAATGTCGAAGGACTGCGAACACCTCGTGTGAATTACCTTATTTGGAACCAGCTCCCTGCACAAGTCAGGACACAAGATTCCAAAATGCAAAAGTCACAAAATGCCCTCGTTGCATCTTTAGTCGCTAGAGTAGAGCGACTGAGCTGGTGTTGAAGGAAAGTAAGGGTAACAAGGAGCTTGTGACCTGCATGACTGACGCCATTGCTTTGGCGATCCAAGGTTGTCATGACATGAACAACACGCGGCGACAAGCTATGAAGAAGGAGCTGAACAAGGATTACGTGGCCTTGTGCAATAGCTCAACAGTGGATGCGTCCTCTGAATGTCTCTTCGGGGATCTTTCCAAATTGGCGAAAGATATTACGGATGCCAAAAAACTAACAAAGAAAGA
>NW_028301558.1:9662500-9707500 GCF_042242905.1 Orbicella faveolata | reverse complement strand
AAGATCGCAGAATCTGCCCTCTGACTGCCCTAAATGAGTATCTGGATCGCACTCAAGGCCTTCGAAATAGTGAACAGTGCCTATTCATCAGTTATGTTAAACCACACCAAGCAGTCTCAAGGGACACAATTTCACGATGGGCGAAGAGTGTGCTTGAGAGCTCTGAGATTGACTCTCACAAGTTCTCTGCCCACAGTACAAGAGCAGTGGTGGCATCCAGAGCAAAGCAGAAGGATGTTCCCCTGGATGTTATTTTGGCACATGTAGGCTGGCGCTCAGCTGAGACTTTTCGAAAATTTTATGATAAGTCTGTTGTACCTGTCAACAATATTATGGCATCTGCCATCTTGTCACAGTGATAGTAATTCTTTACCTTAAAGTACCTGAAGGCAGACTTGTTGTTGCCATCATAGTCTTTGCTTAAATACAATGGTTGTTATATCCACACAACTCTTGTTTTTTGCGTGGGTTTTCCAAGGCTTTAAAGTCTCATGGGATCTCCTGTCTCTTAGTCACGTGATAGAATAGTAAAATTAAACGAAACTTACCTTAAGTTGAAGTTTGATCGAAATTCTATCACGTGACGTAGAGAGGGAGGAGATCACATGCCCACCTTTTGCTCCCTCCCAGTCAGGACATTGTCCTGTGGGATACATACTGCAGTATCCATTTGGACTAGTATGTGTTGTACATGTTCTTACTTGTCTGACACATAAAAATTTTCAGACAAAAAATTTTCACTGAATAATGCAAATATATTTTTAGCACACCTACATCAATGAATTAACTTGCCAGGTCTACCTGCCATCATTTTGCAAGCAAAGCACAAGAGTTTTGAAGATGTGTTTGTGACCTTGCCCCTTTCCTTTCCTTTTTCTCAGCTCTTTTACGCTCACCACCTTTTGCATTTCATATTCGTTCTGGCTGCCATAAAAAGTTGGGTGTTAATTATGGACAAAGCATGGAAATGGGACCTTGATCAATTATAGGTATAATGGGCCATTTTAAAACCATTTTTGCACCAAAACTTGGAAGGTTGTTTTTCAATTTGCCTCATCAGAATGTGGTCGATATCCAAAATCAACTGTTGTGCGGATAGATCTAACCCAGCTCTACTATCTGCATGTAAAGACTGGCTGGGGACATTTCAATTGATGACGTCACACCCCTTCAAGGCGCGTATATGCACACTTGAGTATCAAAGGGTTAAAATAGACCAGTCATGAAAATTGACAAGGGTGCAATTATGGACCGAAAACCACAAATGGCTAGAAAACAGATAGGCCAGAACTGCATGGAGGAAAATCTCGGAAGACATGGACTCTCAGCTAGATTTCAACTAGACCGTGGAAAAGTGTACGAGGACCATTCCACCGTTATGGACATTACATTCAGACAACATTTTTGTACTTTGGTCTTCTGCTCTGCTCAAGAAATGGATGATTTTAAAGGTTGTTTCCTAACACTTTGTGCCTAAGGTATCTC
Organism: Orbicella faveolata; assembly: GCF_042242905.1. Taxonomy (NCBI): domain Eukaryota; kingdom Metazoa; phylum Cnidaria; class Anthozoa; order Scleractinia; family Merulinidae; genus Orbicella; species Orbicella faveolata. Next base: position 9,706,015 of record NW_028301558.1, on the reverse strand, counting down.
TCTTTTACCTGGTGATATTAAAATGAAAGTTTACATTTTTAGCTAGTGTATCTATTATATCACATGAAACGTTCATTACAGACATTACAACTAAAACAACCACTGCTTTGAGTTCTGGTTTTCAAAGATAAATTGCTGTGAATTGTGGGGAGTTTCATCCAATGAATATATTTTTTTTGAATTGGTCGAGTTCAACTTTTGTTCTGATGCCATTAAATTCCCCAGAGTTTGTTGTGTTTTTTCTGGTTTGCAAAAATATGGCATTACGGACATTACTATCTGTGAATTTGGCACTAAGAATTGCAATTTAGAAAGCTTTTTGTATAATCTCTGTTGTTTATTTGCATTAACAGGAATAATCACTTAGAAATTATTGTGGTGAATGCTTTGAAATCACTTTTTCAAAATTAAAATTGGCATTTTAATGCATGAAGTGAACAAGCAGTACAATATGGTCAGCTTATTCAGTTTTGGCGCATGCTCAGAATATTCTTTGAAAGTAAAGCGCTGACCAGCATCTCTTATCTTGCCATCTCACTATGGTCTGTAAAGTGCAGTTGCACATTCTTCATTTAGATGGCTAGACAACCAAAACAAACAGCTAAAACAGGTGCTGAAAGGGCACAAATTTTTACAACCAGGGTTAAAGCTGATAAGGAAAAGTATAAGGCCTATAAAGATAAAGACAAAGAGAGAAAAAGAGCAAATTAAACACACCAAGCCCAAGTGAAGCTGCCAGAAAGAAAAGGCTTAACAGGGAGAGAGTCACGAAGTGCAGAACCTAAAAAAATGCTCACAAGAACAAGCCAAATCCCAAGCTTACAGAACACCTCAAGCCCTTGGAAAAGCAATTGGTAAGGTAAAGAAGCAACTGCCTCAAAGCCCTAGAAAATGAAAGGCTGTTATTCTGCAGCTGGTTCATTCCTCAGGGTTTGCTACCGCAAAGAAGAAATGCACCAAAGGTAACAGGATGCCTGGATAATATGCCAAAGTCGTGATGTTGATAGCGACTAAATTAATCGACGGTATATGGGTGCAATTGATCGCTCCAACAATGTTTGCCAGTCTAGATTAGTCTTGAAATGTTCCTATAGAGGCTGTGGTTTCCGCCACTGTTTCTGGGAAACGTATCTATTCATCTCTCAGTTCAAACAAAGCTGCCACAACATCTTGGACAGCCTCGATTACAGTGTATTTGCCAACATTAATTACAGGTCCAATGCTGACGTATGAATTGCCATTTGCAAGGCTATATATTCCTAGGGCTAAAACCTGTGAAATAGTCCAGTGAAATAGTCTCTCAATCGCGAATTCTCGCTGGTTAACCACGGCATCAGGATGCCAACCAGGGCTTGAAACTGAGGTCCCTCTCTTCATTCTCAGCGGGCGTCGCAAGTAATTTTCTGGAATGTTTCTATCGTGGAAATGTATTTCAAACCATGACTCTGACGGACGCGATAAAGTCCACAACCAAAGACGGTTTCATAAACGATGTCTATTCAAGCGAACCCTACTAACCATTGAAAAGCCCGCTGATAGTGCACCAACAATACTAAAAATGTTGCATTGTTTCATAGACTGAAACACAAAATTCAACAAAAGCCTGAAAGCTGCGAAAATAATCATATGTATATGACGATCCATTCTTGCACAATTAACGCGCGAGACATTTCGTTTTCTGTACATCTTGTGATGTATATGTCAATCAGCGAAGTTTTGGTTAAAACTCTATTCCGACCGATGTATCGATTTTGGTCACTCCAGTGGTCATGGATTGAAAACGTGACAGAAAATTGGCGTTACTTTTGATTCTCACCAAATTTGGACAGTGGGATGATCTCATCTTTAGCCAATTACAGGTCATTTTTCAGCTCTTTTCGTCATATCCCCCTCTCGGGAGAGTTTTGTCAAGTTAGCTAGTTTAGTATGCAAGCCACCGTAATGGCGGTCGCTGTCGACGAAATGTTTATTTGCTCAAAATTGGGGCAAAATCTTTCAGAGATAGAAGTCAGGACATTTGTAAGGATACAGAAAGTAATTTGGGACCCGTTGCTGGCTTCTGCAACCTGGCCCTTAGTTAGTGCATGTAAACACATGCAATCTCCATGACATAGGATGTCATCGATATTTGTTTGTATCCAGGAATCGACCGAATCTGATTGATTGAAAAGCAAAGTTGCAAGTGACATAAATGCACACTGTCGGCCTCTAGAATGCTCACTGAAAGCTTCATGACCTTGATGAATGCTTCCTCGAATAGAAGTAATCAGAACAGAGCGGCAAAAGAGATCAAAGCAACGAAAAATGCCACAACTCACCTGTAAATTAAACAGGGTAAACCTCGACACTCCCGCTGTGAGCACACAATTTTCAGCTGAGTGAGCACGTGCAAATTTCATCAGATGCTCACAGGCATTCGTTTGCTCCTCGCATTGACCCTCTCTTATCTTTCGCTTGTTGTGCATCTATCAATGTTATGCCCGAGGGGGGGACCACAGGACGAGGAGGGGACTTTGAACGTCTGTGCGCACCCCAAGAAGGGAATTTTAGCAAACTTTGAACATAAATGTTGGCCCTGGGACAGGGAAGTTTGAACAAAGCTAAAAAAAATGCTGGCCCCGGGGTCAGGAAGTTTGAACAATGTTGAAAGTGACTGTGTCCATCGCCTTTGTAAGAAAGGCAAGCCTGATGAAGAGCCCTGTTGGTTTCCTGGAGGTCTACCCTTAACATATGTTCCAGTACCAACACCTGAGCTAGAAAGGCCTTTTGGGAACCCAAGTTGTTCTCATTGTAAAGAGTTCTGTTCAGGCCATTACACGAAGCCTGAAAAACTCTGGCAACACATTGCTGATGGAGGCGCATTGAGTAAAGCAAGCCCCCCATCGTGTATCATTGTTGATGCCTACACTAAGGAGAAAGCTATACCATCAGAGGATACTATTCAGGAAATAGCTAAGAATGTTCAGCTTCCCATTGCCGAAGTGGTCATGTGGTTGGAACACTTGCAACAGATTTGCGTCAACAGAAAGAAAGTTGACTAAAATCGATTAAAGTTGACTAAAATCGAACTCTAACACCAAAAGTCGATCAAAATCAATAATCACAATAAATTTTGTGATCAACTTTTATCGATTTCCAATATTTGTCGATTGATTAGTATCGACTTTTATCAGACAACATCGATTTTATCCACTATCAGAATTATCGACACGTTACGCCCTGATAACATTGATAGCTGCATTGGTCGTCGCTCTGACTACCCCAAGTGACTGAATGCGTAGAAGAGGCTATGAGGGAATGAGCTTGATCAATGGAAATATTTTTGTTATGGGGTTAATTAACGCTTTATACATGTACAGTACCAGTCAAAGGGACTGCAGCATTACACGCGCATGAAGCACGTGTACTACATGCACATTACACGCAGTGTCCACACACCTTCCACACGAAAATGCATGTACTTACATACGCATGTAACTACACGCAGTAAAGGTGATATTGCGTGTAAAATTACTCGCAGTCGTTCAACTGGAACTCATTAAGTGCCTGTAATGAGAATGAAATATCAGAAGTGCATGTAATGAAAACAAAACATTTACCTTGTAACATTTACCGTACTGTACTTCACTGCGATACAGTTTAGTCTTTCGCCTTCTTGCTTCTGGTCATCAAACGTTTCCAATAGAATAAACTGGCACCACTACCGCTTTACAGTAAAAGTATTTTTTTCCCTTGTAGTTTCAACAAGCGGCGCCAGCGACTGGCAGACATGCTAGCATTCACTGAGATAATAGAACATAAATAATACAATGTTGCTTTCAATTTCAAATTACAGCAATCAGTGTACTACAAATCAATCCAAAGATCATTAAAAATATTTCGTACTCGGAAGCGTTCGGAGTTTAAACCGGTGTTCAAAAGCTTTTCCCGTCGTGTTTTTTTTTCCTTTTCGTGAAAAACAACAAGGGCACCAGCGACTGACGAACTGAGGCTTGACGGACACGAAATAACAGGAAAACACAATATTTCGCTTGAGATTTTCTGTTAATTTTTAAACATCAGTTATCCTTTTCTAAGTTTAAAAAGAGTTTGAAGATTCGTCGTTAATAGCCCAGAAGCGAATGTTCTCTATTATCTGAAAACACTGTTTCGATCTGATAAAAAGGAAATTCAATCTGTTTCTTGAATAGCGTCGCCAAGCACGTGACCAAAATCTACCCCAGGCAGAAATCCTGTGCAGTATGAGAGTTGTTTTGAAATTTGTTACTTCATTTCATTCCATATGCGTATACCAGAAGCATACCACCTCGAAGCGATTAACTCCGTTCCGATGCTGGGGTTTTTTAGCGAACCAATCAAAATTAACTTCCTAATATGGAGTGTTGCACACGGTTATGTCACAATACTGTCGTCTCTGCCGGAGCAATGGCGGACACTATTGTTGTTTTCGTGTTGAGAGTAGGTTGTCGTTTCCTCAACCTTTTTCTGCGCTTCTCAAGAGAATCAAACGAACTTTTTCTAGGAGCTGCTAGTGTAATATCAAGGCCAGAGATTATCGAAGTCTCAATTGCAGGTAAGCTTATTTTTGTATCAAAAATCATGTTTATGTTGAAAATGTTTGTTGAGCACACTGGCGTTTGACAAACAATCTTTTGGTCGTTTGCTGGCATGGGAGACAGGGATCAGTGTTGTGATTATTTTTGCATGGAACTTTAGTACGATATATGTAGTTCATTTTAAGAAGTCTCGGGCTCCCGTCGTTTTTACAGGGTTTAAACGGTCAAAATCGGTCAAAATCAATTGTGTCATACCAGGTCATACATTCGCGGTATTTCACGGGAGTTGGTGTGATTCCTACACGTGTTTTTTTTTTCCACGATAAGTGTATAATTTTGTGGCTCGGTTTGTTCCTTTAATGTTTTCTTGCTAATTTGTTTTTGTAGAGTGTATGTAATCCGTTTGTTTGGCCGATGTTCGGACACTCTAGTCACAACCAAGAGGAAACAATTGTTCAAGCAAGTATAAATAAATCTGCAAGAGCTTGGATCTCGTCAATGATAAATTCGTTGCAGTGTACATATATCGAATCGATTATAGTAAATTTTTCCTATCACGTTCACTGCCTGTCTTGAATTGTTATCTCAAATGTTGTTCAGTCATCTACAATAATTTGACTGCTTTTCAGAACTCCCAGTTCTTCATGGCTCTGTCAATTCTAAGCCCGCTCATCCCCCCGCGCTTTTGACAGTCTGTTTTGGTGCACAGAAAATCTCCATGGTGGGGCCGTGAGATAAGTGCAGATGTTCCACCCATGGGATAGTGTCCAAATGCCATGTTTGTGTTATAATATATATTGCTGTGTACTCATGAGCACTAATATAACGTGAAAAAGCATCTTCTATTTGGTGGACTGTTTACATTCATGTACTTTACTCTTTTTGTATAAAGCACATTGAAATATTGATTCATACGTGGTCAAAAGTAATGCACACTGGTCTCCAAAAAGAAAAACTCACAAACGTGATGTTTGCAGAGAAAACTCATTTAATATAGAATCCATTGTTATTATAAAAATAACAATAACTTACCTCTCAAGGCTTCTTTTAACCATTCTAGGCCCTTTTGTCCTACATTGATTCTCTTGTGTGAATAGCCATCATGAATTTTTGGGGTGGTGCTGTGACACAAACAACTTTACAAAGGGTTAAATCTCAGAAAGAGAATTTACATCTACATTCTTTACTAAGAGTTCATCCTTTTGATGTAAATCATGCTTTTGTATTTTAAAAGTACCAAATTGAATTAATAATTCTTTGTAATAAAATTCTTTGTAATAAAAACTGTCAAATGCCCCACCCCTGGGCAGCCCTTTGGCAGCAAATGCCCCCATGGTGGGAACCTAACCCCTATCTAATGCTCGGTGGGTGATGAGTGGGTTTGAATGACAGGGCCATGATACTAGTTCCCTTTGAATTTTGGTAGTACTTCAAGATAACACATAAGCTTGGATAATCATTAACTGTATGTTTATTTCACATTACAGTGAAACCTTGTTAATGCTAAGTCTTATAATACTCAAGGGGCCATGAAAATTTTGCTTTATCAAACAGAGTGGCTGTATTGACGGTGCAGTGTCAAATTTCATTACAGGGATCTAACTTCTTTGAAAAGGAAATTGTTTGATTAGTTAAACATTGTACAGATGATTTGAATAAAAAAAAGTATCAGTATTGTTTCTCAACATTTGTTTTGTTGGGTCTATTATTCATGAATGCGTTTTGGTTAAAAGTTGTATGATAGAGGTAAAATTATATAGGATTATACAGGTTAACATTTCATTTGTTTACGGTTTTCTGGTAAGAAATATTTTTATTAGAAATGGTCACCCATGCCAGAGGCAGCTTCAACAAAAGGGCAAATGGAAAACGTAATTTGTGATAATCCTAAACTAGCATAAATTACTATTTTGCTGGCACAGAGCTGGGGGCAGGTTCGAGGTGCGCAGTGTTCAGCGATTAGTTGTCATTAGCAAGGTGATACATTCTATGGTCAGCCTTCAGAGTATACAGTTGCAAAGTTTGTTTTCCTTTTCTTGGCTATGCACAGTCGTGACTTTCAAATTGTATATATTTTTTTTAGTGCTGTCATTTTATTACATCACTGTAGTTTACTACATTTGTGTACACTACATTTAATTAGGATACCCTAAAACCCCAAGGGTGGCACCACTACCTTGGTCAGGGGCACACTTTCCCTTAATTTTTCCATATGCTGGGTTTTTGGGGATTTCTTTTCCGACTTTGTTGCACATAGTTTTCAAATCTTTGAAACATCTGGTAAGTATTCCCACTGAATAAAAGGGACAGAAGCTTTGCTGTCCAACCCACCCAATTTAATTGCCATGTGTGTCCGGATGAGTGGTATGGGCAAAATGTTTCTCATTCACAGAAAGACTAAGCCAGAACCAGCAAGGGTAGATCCAACGATTTTGGAAGAGGGAAGGAGGGAGGGAGGGGGGGGGGGGTGGCTGGTTCCTTGGGGTTGCACAGGGTTTGTATCCTTTTTCAAAAACAAATTTCCAGGACTTTTCCAGGACTTTTCCAGGACTCAGATTGATTTTTCCAGGACTCTAAAATTCACATTAAACCTTTCACTCCCATGATCTTAATGTTAATTCTCCTTACTGTCTGCCATAAGTTTCATATTTTTCTACTTGAGTTTAACAGATTTCCAGAACTTTCTAGGTCCAGTAGCCCTTTTCCAGGACTTTCCAGTCCTGGAAAATGCCACAATAATATTCTAGGACTTTCCAGGTTTTCCAGGACCTGTACGAACCCTGGTTGCAGAATTAATGGGACATGCCCCTAACTCGTCCCCAGTTGTCTTCATACAGGAGATACAGTGCAGGGAGAGATGGGTACCAAGGAAGGCAGCGCAAGGTGAGATGGCAGGTCAGCCCCTGCTCCTCCACCTCGCGCGCTGCCATGTGCTATATGAAAACGAGTGGGGACGAGTCAGGGACATACCCACAAAATGTTGCTTTTTGCGAATTGAGACCTACATGTTATCGAAAACTATTACACCAGAAATAATAGCAATGCCACAAAGTAGAAATTGCAATGAATTATTAGGTACCTTTTCAGAGTGTTTGCCTTTTTTTCTATCGTAACCACAATATCTTTCACTTTTTTTTATTTTTTTGCTTCTCCATAGAGGGGTGGCTAGCCACTTAATCCAGCCCCCCCCCCCCCATCTGCTTCTAAACCAGCCAAAATATTTGAAGCCGATGCTAAATTACCAATTGGTATTTTAAAAGACTATGGGATTGGGATAAACATGTTGGCTATATTTCCCAAGAAATAACTTAACTTTTTCCATCTACACTGTAGTTATCAAACAAGGAAAGCGGCAACATGTCTACAATATCAAATTTAGAACCGACTGTAATTGACCAAAACAGACTACTTAATGACCTTGCAACTGACTAACAAAGGGGCATACTGTGTAGTGATCTCCAATTTTAAGAGCTACTGCAAGTATTCAAGAACAGACTTGCATCAGTTCTGCTTTTATTTCCAAATTTTGTTACAATTTGGTTATTTTAGTCAAAACATCTCAGTATAGATGATATACAACTAAACTTGGTCATACTGAATTCAGTTGCAAAAGGCCACTTTCAATATATTAAAATTCAGCTTGATAGTGAGTCCTAGAGGACACAAACAAAAGAAGTGATTTAACGAGTTACGACAGAAACGATTTATTGACAGTTTACTACTACAGTTGCACTGGCTTGATTTCATTATGACAAGAGGTATAACACGAGGGCTACCAATGAAACCATGAGCTATGCTTTCATTGCTAATTCACTGTACCCATTGGAGATAATCTTCCAATTACTAACAAAATATCATTGGGAACTAAATACTACAAGTGAAATAAATGGTGAATGTAACACGGTGATTTTAAAGCCATTTCAATGGATTTCTGATATCAATGCAATTGATTATAGCAATTTTTGAGGAGCAAGACAATTTAAATAGAATATTTAACGATGAAAAATTTACTTATAATGGCATCTGTGGTTTCACCATCATCAGGCTAAGGCTCTTTCGGTTATATCTTGTAATTTTGCCCTACAATGCCTCCAAAATATGGTGTTTTTTGCTGTTTTAGTGCTAATAGCACTTGGCAATTCAGTTAAAGAAACATCCTTGCAACTCAGTGCCATAACGTACAAGGTAAGGTCATCAGTGTGCTCAAGTTTTCAAAGCTATTTTGATTTATATAATTCATGTATTCATGCATAGCTAGAAGAAATGTCAACATCATGCCAACGGATGTAAGTGTATGGGTTGAGATAGATTAGAAATGACAATCACGCATTTGTAGCCAAAACACCATCTGGAATGAGTACTGCCTTGCTAAGTTGTAGAACCGTAAATCTTGAGGAGCTTTCCACCAAATTAAACAACTGAAATCCATTTTGGTTTGCAAAGTTTCCAAACATGCAAATGCCCGCAAGAAGAGAATTAATTCTACCTTAAGCACAAACAGATTTCCTTTGTCTACATTTCGTACAAAACAAGATATATTCCTCTTTTCGGGATCCTCCATTTTCTCTCAGGGCCGTAAACTTTTTTTATATTCAACACTGGCCCAGAACCTAGCTTTAAAACGAAACATTGTCCTCCACAATCTTCATTTTCTCTGTCGTCACACTAAACATGCAACATCCTTACCCTGCAACGGTATCTCCTTCACGATTTCACACTCATCCTGGCTAGCTAACACCTGACGAACAAACTACTACCATCTTATGTGAAGCACAGCAGATTTATCATATGATTTACCTTTCCCTTTCTCGGAAAATAAATGAAAAAAGGTGTCACTGTAGCGTTTTACAAGTCCACGAAAGGCACGAAACAACACACTCGATTCAAGCATCTACAACTTGACCAGCCAAGTTTGACTCAAAGTAATCAGAAAAAGCTCCCTGAACGTTTCTGCAGACCCTGTTGACAATATCAAATTCCGAGAGCACTTTCCCGAGAGGGTTTATGGCTTGAATTGTTGTTCTTAAGTGGTCTTGAAGACAACCTCCCTGCAAAAAGCCGCCATTTTGTAAACAAACTTACCTCAATCCGCTAATTCCATATTTGGGCAAAAAAAATTCCGTGGTTCTGATTGGTTGGCTAAAAAACCCCAGCATTGTTCCAAACACATAAAGAGAATTTAGACGCTTCGAGGTGATATGCTTCTGCGTATACATATACAGACACGTGACGATCCGTCAACCAGACTTAACCCACGGATGAAAATCCAAATATTTTTCTCGAGCCTAGCTTATCCGTAGTCTACTGTGTTGTAATTTAAGCTAATAATTGAATGAACCAGGTGTAAACATTGTGGGTAACACACGAATCTGATGAATTGAAAATTAACAAATTCGCATAGATTTTGTTAAAAAATTTTTTTGATTCGTCGCCGTTTAAGATTAAGAGAGAGTCCACGAGTTTCTGTTTGAATCCCTATTTCATTGTTATTGAAGGAACAGGAGTTGAAATTGACATTTTGTGCATGGGTAAACATTTTGGCGTGTATGAATAACAAAGGTTTCTTCCTCCAATTAAAATACACACCTGCATAAAATTACACACAAATGCGTGCAACTACCAGATCAGTAAATTTTACCGTGTAATTACACACACCTTCCACGCACTGTCCATGCACTGTCCACAAATACTACACGCAGACTACACGCAATTTAGACGCGTGTAGGTGCTACAATTCCTTTGACCAGTACTGTAAGCTTCATCCACCATAGGAAACAAGATGGCGGCTGTACATTTTACCACAATGCCTCGCAAACCTAACACAGCCCAAAAGGCACAAAGAAAGCCTTATAATTATAATATTTGTCCCTGTACTAAGGACTTCGAGTGGCCTGGGTTTGAAGATTTTATAACGTTTCTTTACGTTTTCATGAACGTTGTTTAGGTTTTCCTGCGCTAAGAACTATGGGTAAATGTACCAGTCGCCATCTTTTTTCCAACGGAGGATTGTAACAACTGATTCAGCCATCATTTGGCAAATCTTACCCATGAATAAAAGCATTTTCACGTCAAAACACCTACCATTTAAATACAATGTGTGATGAGGGACAACCACCGAGGACAGCCGTCTTCTTCCTTCAATTCCTCGTTTTAAGACTCGCACAGCAACAAAACCCCCGGCTCAACATGCCATCAGTCGGTCAATACAGTGTTACAAGCATTTGTACGAGGCTCTGTGGCTAAAATTGATAAACAAGCGTTAAAATTGTTTGCATATTTTCGCATCAGATGTGCGCGTGTTGTCAACGTGGTGTTTCCCGACTGTTCTACAATAGTTCATTTTAAAACCCATTATTTAGTTAGTTTGCCTTTCAAACAAGCTTTACTCGATACAACAAAACTTACCTTTAATCGGTGCCGCTATATCACTAGGTTGGAGCTCAAAGGCCAATTTCCCAAGCAGAAAACTTTCAACTAGTTTTCAAGCTGCGAAGCAGTGAAAACGAGCCGTGGAGCGAATGTAGGTCTTGAACACCGTGAAGGCCTTTCATTTCAGTAGGAGAAACAAAGAAGAACACCCCTGGATTCAAGGTATGTGCTCAAAGGACATCGAAAATATAACCACGTATAACATGATCTTGTGCCACCACCTCGCTTTGGCGTTCCACCGAAGTAGCCAAGCCTTCCAAGTGAAGCACTCCCTGTGATTGGTCCAAACGCCAAGGGGCCGTTTCCCTGTTTCCTAGACTCTGAATATTCATAAAGGCTGCAATGCTGGCAAAAATTTCTCGATATCATCACAAATATCGAAGCAAACAGAACCGACCACACTACCACGCACTGCTTATATTTTGATTTTTGTACCAATATTTATGCCACACGTGCAGAGCTATTGATTGATGAGGTGGGACTGGGAAATGCAGGGCAGGAATTGAAAAGAAGATCGAGTTAAATACAGTCGAACTCCACTCCACAGATGGCCACCAATTTACAACGGCCACCCTTCCACAAAGGCCACCTTTTTGTCCCGGCGGACGGCCCATACATTCAATCTTAGGTTAACCTCTCTACAACGACTAAGACTTTCCACACGTTGCTCGAGATTTCCCAAAAAGTTGTCCGCAATTAATCAAACAGTTGCTCAAAAGTTGCTCAAAAAAACAAATGTTTTGTGGTTTTGCTCTCTTCCTTTATTTGGTCTGATGCAAAAATGTGCAAATTATCCAATAAAAGTAAGATTTCTAAGCCTTTTTGTGCAATTTTACGGCTAAACCAGCGTTGCTAAATACCTTTGTCCTCAGTCATTAAAACCAAAAATGTATGAGTAAAGACTACGCTTCAATTTATTCATATATATTGGGGACGGAAGTAGAAAAGTGATGGGGTGGGAAGGAGTGGGAAAAGCAAAGACAAAAACAAAAAAAATTCACGCAGGGGAGTGTGACTGAAAAAAATCATCGTGCAAAGAAGAAGTGATGAAAAAAAATCCTGCAGAGTGAATTGCATTGTCGGGCTTACAAACTGTACCCGACTGAATGGCACCTTGGCAGCCACTTTAATTTATACTGCAGTTTTAATTTCTTGGTCCTGGTGGCATCTCCATTCACCTGGTTTTCTCTACAGTTAGGAAAAGGGACATTTTCCCTTTCCAGGCTGACACATTTTATGTGCAGCATCGTCATCAGGACACAGGTAGCCAAACACCCTTGCAGAAAAACCCTTATGGATAACCATGGCTTAAAAGTGATAAAAAAAATGTGTTATAAACAGCTATCCTCCTTGATTCGTTTGCATTTAAGCAAGCACAGATCATGATTTCACAACTGACATGTATAAATGACGATTATGGACACAGATGTGCACACCCATGGCGAACTGCAACACTTCCCCTGATGTGTGGAGGAGGTGTTAACACAACTGTTGCATTAAGTTTGGGTTGCTTCAATCTATTTAAGGTTTTTGGCGAAGGAAACGACATTAAGTTTATCGGCTGAAAATCGTGAAAAACGGACCAAAAATGCTTCAATTTTCCAAATTTTTCTTTGGGGTGGAGGAGGGGGGCATGTCACCAGACCTCCCTAGTTAAATAGGCCCTTCGGCCCCATATATGCGACTGGAAGGTCACTGACAGAACCCTGGCTTAAACCTTCAAGTGATTCACGGCATGCCAAAAATGAATTTTATTACAAGGGTAATGAATAAAAAAAAAAACTGAACTCTCCCCACACATCAACCTGAGACAGTCGAACCTTTGTCCGCCATTTTGAATTTTATTTTTGAAAAAACCGCTGACCTAGCAGCCCGGCTGCATGCTTCTTGCACCCATGATCTGTCAGGGGGGAGGGGGGGGGGATCTGGCTCCTTTTTTACAAGAAATTCATACATTGTCTACTAAAACATTGTGAAATGTGGAAGCAAGGATTATTTAAGGACTAAAAGCTAACTCCGATTTCTCAGAATTGGTAGATAACTAGAAATTGCTCAAAATGAAAAAAGTTGCTCGATACGAAAAAATTTGCTCGAAATGCGAGAAGTTGCCATAAAGTTGCCGAGAAACTTGTGGAAAGCCCTAACAACAGTCACCCCTCGACAACGGCAATGGTCACTGAAGTGTATCCCATCTGCCAAAATAACCTCTAGATAACGGCCAGATAATCAAAGAGCAACGAACGCCATTATATAAAACACCATTAACTTTAAATGTGGAGGGTCACGAAACTTGATCTGCATATTACCATGCGTCCTTGGTCTCTGTTTCTGTTTGATTTCTGTTTTTTGGTTCCCAGAATCTAACTAAGGTGGCTCTGAACCTCACGAACAAAATTTTTTTAAACCTTGCAAAAAGATGTATCTCAACATGCCAATCACGTTTCGATAATTAAAAAAATGGGTTTCCCCATGCCGTTGTTGAATTATTTGCACTTAAATCCAAAATTAAGAGTTTTTTGGCAGGTCATACTGTCGTTATGGTAACCTATTGTGTCACGAAAATGATAACAACGTTTTTACCAATGATTGGGCAGTTTTTTCATACCATGATTGTACCATAACTGATCAGGACTGGATGTAATGACTCCTCAAAAGGTAAGTCTTGGAAATTGCTGGAAACTCAGTGTTCTGAGCCACCTTAAACCCTTGTCGATGTGCATCCTCATATGTTACTGTACATGCGATTAAGCTCGTTTAGGCCTGTCCCAGTTGTGCTTGGCAAGTTTTGAGCAACCTTTGGCGTTTGCAGCAACCTTTTACGGTTCTAGCAATTTAGAGCAAGAAACGTTTGAGTAAATTATAAGTTTAGAGCATATATCAAGCACGAAAAAGCCAACGATATATCGATTTTCTTCCGTTAGACCAAGAAATCTAACTTGCAACCTATTTTCCTTGAGTGATGTTTGCAATTATTGTGAAGAGCGAAAAAAGGCTTTTAATTAACGTTTATATAAAAATGTCAAGAAATTTAGGAGGCACCTGTTTGGATTTTTGGAAATTTTTAGCAGCTTTTTGGCATTGTACCTGTTGAGCAACCTTCCAGCATTTTACAAGCACAATTGAGATAGACCTTAGCGCCGCGTTTCTTTCTAGAATTATCGTATTATAATTTCATATTTGCTTACACAGCCGCGCATCAACAATAAGGAAATGGTCATTATTGTTTAATTATTGAGTGCTCCAAGGGTTTAGTTTTAAGATGGCAAACGCAAAAGGGAAAGTTTAGACACAACAAAGTGGAAAAATTCAAATCTCATTTCCTGAATGAAGCCTTTTAAATAAGCGCCCACCATCTCAAAATATATCAAACAGAATACTTTTTGAGGAAAATAAAGTAAAAATAACTAATTGCTCTGTAAAGTAAAAGACTTGAGTGGAAACTAACGACTTGTGTTTGGCGACCTGTTGACAGACACTAAGCTTGACAAATGAGTCACTGTTTGTAATATATGGCATTTCAATAAGGACGAAAGAATAAAAGAAAGCAATTCTAAACAATATCAATCAGCCAAACGACCGTAGAAGTACTGTGGAGAAAACAAAATAATTTTTTGAGCATAAACTCCACACTAAAAACTTCTACGTTCTTTGTTAGATTAAAATGAATAGTTTGGTTTAAAAAACTACATTAAATTGTTAATTACACCGCACGGAATAAAATTCGGAGCGAGTCATTAACATAAATTTTGAATCTTGTTCTTTGCGTGTTTACTATCAGTGTGATATATAGAAAATAACCAATGTCAACATAATTATGCCGTACCGATTTAGTTTTGACAAAAACGTCTGCCATTTTTTGTTATCATGTGACGTCATCACTGGTTTCAAATGGTTGCTGTAAATATACCTCACGGTAGCAACTGAAAAGATTAGAAATCTACCGGCAGGGTATTCTCCATCAGAAAATTAAACCCTTAAGATTTCGCGCGATATCGTGCTAAACTCGAAACAATATCACTACGTACACAAACTCCTTCATTAGATCGGAGAAGCTGGTTTTTCTCCTCGAAATATCATCGACTTTGTCAATTTGTGCGGGCCGGGTTAAGCGCACGCTTACACGATTAGCAATTTTAACTTTGCGTTACCCGCCAACGACAAATGAATCTCTCAATTGTTAAAACCCTTCTTGTTTAAGATGCACAGAATCGCAAGAAAGTAATAAGTAGCAATAGATAATTATTTCCAAACATCTGTATCTGTTCATCTCTTTTTTAAAAGGTAAAGCGCCGAAACCTCGGGTTTACCTACTTTTTTGTTTTTAATTTTTTTTGTTCATATCATGTATTCAATAACTTCCGATATGTGATCTTTGCAGTTGTTACTTTACCACGATAATATCTCTGTCTAAAATCTCTTGTTCAAAATACGAAGAAGTGTTCTGTGTTCAAGGGACCACTCGGTTTCCTCGCATGCACCATTTCGCCTTTGTAGACAATAAAGTTCTTTTGGTGGTAAACAAACCCCTAGAACACGGGCAGCTCGGCGAAACTTTTCTATCGGGGGCAAATTATATTGGGCGTTAAACGCCTTGTCTTCAGAGTCTTCGCTGTTGTTCGTAACGCATTCTGCTGCAGAAAGAAGAGGGTCTTTTCGAGCTGCATTTGTCTCTAACCATTCTTTTGATTCAGTCGTTTTTCCCTGACACACGTTCACAGTTTCTTCGGCAGAAAGAACTTGTTGAACTTTGTAGATATTTTCCTGTTCGTTAACGCGCATTTCAATTTCTTGCAGCGAGCAATTCGTTGCAGGGGCGACATCTATTACAGTCGGGAAGGCGATGCCATCTTCTGATTCGTTTTCCAATCGCGCCAAATCGTTGTATTTTTGTGCTCTGCGCTGAATTTTCACAGGACTCCTCGCTGCCACAATCATCGCATTTTCTCTTCGTTGCGTACAAAACTCCAGTATTCCTAAATTATAGCTATATCGGTAAACACGGTCGTCAGGAGTTGAAATGCGCATTAGTTCAGTTACTTCTTGCCCGTTTTGTTTTGGTTGTAGACTTTTTGCGAATGGCTTCATAACCTTTCCTCTGAAAAAATAATTACGGCCTCAAAATCTGAGTTCCTTGTCAGATCTTGGAGTACGGCCAAGTAAATTGTGGCCCAGTGACGCAGGTTCTTGTTACTGTTTGCTGTTTTTGTTGTTTGGAATTGGGGAACAACCCGCAGGTGTGGCGACTGGATTCAACGCACGTCTGTTTGAAGTGTAAATCGTGGCCCTCTCGCCTCTTGGATATATATACCTTAAGGCGAAACAATACTTCGTATATCCAACCACTAACCGGTTTCAAAGAGCTTTTTCAAATCTTCACTAATGGGATTCATTTTATCAAGCAGCACATGAACGCGCTAGCTTGTTCGGAAGTAATCTCACTAAAATTAAACTATTCGTATTAGTACGTTTATGTAAACAACTTTTTTGTTAAATAACATTGTTTTCGGAGCTAATAATTATCAACCATGCAAGGAGAAAAGAAATCGCGTCAAATATTTATATTCAAGCAATTACGTAACAGCCTGGAGGAAATAAAATCAACATATCGTCAATATGTCAATCCAATCACTAGATGAACGATAAACACCGTCATAAAATCCTTAAAAGGCAAATTATCGTTTAAAAAAAATGCAGCTTAGCATGGTTCATGTAACGCGGAAAACCCGCCTTTAGGTAGAAGCTTGATATGTTTAGATTATTTACTAGGAAAATAGTTTAGGGTTTCAGTAATATCCCATCTTTCTTATATTTATGAAGTCGTTACAATTCTTCGTAGCTGAAATAATTTTTTTTTCTTTCCATTTTTCAATCTGCAGTTTCTCGCTTAGCGAATAACTATGGACTAGTTACTTTTAGACGTGTTATGAATTCTTACATTGGTTCAACGGAAAAAAAAATTATTTCAGCTTATTTTTAGCTGTATAAGGCAAAATAACGGCCGTCTGTTCGAAGGCTTTGCTTTGCACCTTATTATAAAGACTTCTCTGCACGTCGGTCGCTGCTGTTCCCAGATTCGATATAATTAAAACAGGATTCATTTTCCACACACACCTGGCTCACATTGACACTTACGTTTTAGCTGACATAAATACATACATACAACCTTTATTTATACACGATAAAAAATTTCAAAGCTAACAAGCTTGTGGGCTCGTGTACTAAATTAAAAGGTACAAATGCTAAGGATATTTAAGAAGCTACAAGGATAAAAATCATTCTTATAAAAGATATAATTTTGTTAAATGAAGTCAATAGTTAAAAATAGTTAAAATTCTCAGATCTGTTGTTGATTATTTGAGGCCAAAAAAAATTAAAATTAAAATTCTTACAGAAAGTGTGACAATTAACAACATTTTTCAAAAAGGATTTTACGTCTGTGCACTCTAGTATCGATGCATTTGATCATCCTATAGCCTTGCAGAGGACAGCCCCTCTATAGGAAATGGAGTTTTGAACTTATTTGGAGGAAAATTTAGGAGGTATAAGCCCATGCTTCAGTCTTGAAGAAGATCTGATCAACTCTTCAGCTAAAGTGCGAGGGAGCATGCCATGATGACCCTTGAAAAAAAGTTTAATTAAAGAACATATATACAGATGTGTTAAAGTGTTTCACTTAACAGTAGCTAAAATGTCAACCGTTGGCATGTCCGGTGAAAATCCAAAAAACATTGTAGCAGCACGGCAGTGTTGTCTTTCCAATGTTTTAAATAACTATGTCTGATAAAAAATTTGTGCACAAGCAATGAACGAAAAAAAAAAAAAAATTCGTGCAAGCTGGCAATTCCCCACCTACCCCCCATCACTTTTCTAACGGTCCTTCCCTAACCCCACTCCCGACGGGCATCGCTTACGTAATAGATGGCTAGATAACCTTTACGTAAAAAGACTGGCACACATGACTGGGGTAGACACTTGTATTTCTTCAGGAGGCTCAATTTGTTTGCAAAGTTTTTAATGACTTAAGATGAGGTATCCAGTTCAGGATGATCTGACAGACTCCCTGGTGCCATACTTGAAGTTGCACTCTGTCGTTGATTTATGGATTTCCCGCGCAGCACGCAAATGCTGCTTGCTGGTCAGATCACAGGCAGCCCAAGCTCGGAAAAAGAGCGTTCGTCTACATGCAGAGTCTTAAGTTTACGTAACAGCCTAAAAAGGAAAAACTAGTGGAACTAAAAACCACCAAAATGGGCATAAATCGGCCTAGAAACCTCACGAGAAACAAGGAAACACACACTTAGAGCGAGCTACAAGGTTTGTTTTTATTCAATACTCGGTCATATTTTTTTAGGCTTAAGAATAGAACCGTTTTTTCCATACAAATCCCAATATTTCTACTGTTGCGTAACCTCAGTACCACTCTATGTATACCGACACTCATTTTCCAAGCGTGGGCTGCCTCTGCTCAGCTGGGTGAATAGCGTGGTAAACTCATTTCCGGACCCCGACTTATCGTATAGACTTAAAAATAAAAGGTCCAAGGGGGCCTGTATCAAACAATGTGCTCTGCATTCTGGTTTACAATCTACAACCTCTACAATCTATGGAGAGGGGTTTCCATATGATCACAACGATCACTGACATAGAACCGCGATCATCCTCTGCGACCATTGACGCAACGATTGCTGAAGGGTTGTTTCCATAAATTGCAACGATCGCTGAAATTGTTTTCAGCGATCGATGGTAGCGATATGTACCAGCCCTTACAGGGACGTAGTGCATTGGTCTTCCAGTGGACATTACATGTTGTCAACTATTAAACTTCTAGGTTGCAGCAAGATTGTCGTTCGGAAATACTTTCCTTTTATATGCTAACGGACGAATAACGTGTCAGTCAAAATCGTTCCCAGGGCTCTCTCTTTTCCTTTTTAGAGGGTGTAAGAGATGGGACCCTGGGAACGAGGTTGCGGGTCTGTTCACACTGACGTGACAGACGCAAAAGAAACACTCTCTGTTGGTTCGTTCTTTTCGGTGCCCTCCGATCAGAAGCCACGTTCCTCTTTAGAACTTGTAATTTCATTCGTTTCCTGTTTCACGCACCTCTATTGTTTAAAGAACTAGTTCATTGTTTCTGTTGTTTTCTCTATTCTATTGTTCCTGTTACGGAAGTTCGCGCCCAAAATTTTCCCACGGGCAGGTTAGTTTAAAACACACCATGCCAAAAAAAAAAAAAAAAAATTAATAATAATAATAATAATAATAATAATAATAATAACAATAACAACAGTAACAATAATAATAATAATAATAGTAATAATAAATAAATAAATAAAGTATCTTTATTGTTCAAAAGATAAAATTACATATCTTATGTTACATTTAAAAATAACAATGTTCATGGGCTACCATATGTCTCTAAATAAGATAGATATTTACATGGAAACAAATACAAAAATCGAATACAAAAAGTACACTATTTACAAAGCTACATTGTACTTAAAAACTATCCTATTAAAGAATGTATTCTTGAAACGGTCCGAGTGAATGGCGGGCATTGCGGAAGATTTATTCCTTAAGTTGTATCTTGTAATCTTAGTCTCCGGGAAATTAGCTCTAAGTGGGTGGTTCGGGATATTAATAATAATAATAACAACAGGAGGCCACCGCTCTCGTTTTCAAGACACATGTAAGACGTGTTGAAGACCATACGTTTTTAGAGGTTTTTGTTATTCTAAGACCATGTTACTTAACGACTATCGGCCATGTAAAATGATACGTTACCGAAATTTAGATCAGACTGCTAAACGAAATCTATTCGACACAACTAAGTACATTACGTAAACTTTTGGAGCTAATGCCTTATGGTAGAACAGGCTTAGAAAAAGAATAAATAATAGCTTTGCCCGTCCACATTCACACGAGAGCAGAAAGAGCCAAATATTATTTTGTAACTTCTCAAGGAGGGATTTTTCCTGTTTTTTGTTACAATGGATAAAATCGGGAAAGGAACTGATCTACGGAAAGAAAAATGGAGGTCACCGCGCGAGCATCAAAGAAAAAAAATTGCAGGCGAAATTACCGGAACCGGACCTAAGCCCTACACTTATATTTCATACTTGACGTGGGCTAGATGACGTGGCGTGACGCTGCGATATGAATTTCGTGCGCAGAAAGGATGCGTAGTAGCAATGGTTCTGAGAGGTGCGTGGCGCCTCCGTCCGGTCAGCGCATTACTTTAAAAACACGTCTGACCAAGGAACAGATTTTGAGCTCACTTTTATTGTTTAACATTAAAAAAAAAAAAAAAAAAAAAAAAAATACAGTACAGATCTTGTTTTCTTCCTTCTTTTTCTAATAAATAAGGCTTATAGCTTTTACAAAAGGCAGTATATAAACGCAAGCAGAGTGGTCAAGACTGTTCCCCTGATGCCTGCAGTGTCAAGTCAGCGGTTTCCACACTTTGCTCCGCGGATTCTAAAACACAGAACGGAGAGAAAAGAAGACAATAAAGCAAGTTATATAACATAGATCTGAGTGATATCAAAGGTTCAACCACCAAAAACAACTCGGACGATTTTTTGGATGATCTTAAATCACTGTAACTATATTTATCTTGTAATTGAAAAGAAAAACTTCAGTAGTCTAACGTTTCGATGGACAACAGTAATTTTAATACGTTTTATTCTACAACAGCCACATGCTGCCTTGATTTTTGAGCTTTTGGAGGTAAATTATTTAGCTTATGAATTCTTCGAAACCAACATTTTCCAGGACTGCTGCCTTGCCGGTTTCAGTGCTTCCTGTTACTATCTTTTTATTATTATGAAATTTCTTCACGGATTCATCTTTAAAGCCAAACAAACAAGGAATTTAACATACAAAGGAACAAACAAACAAAAACAAAGCAAGCGAAGGAATGAAACTTCGACCTCGACTGCCAGAGAGCCTGGCTTGGTACTCGAAAGAGAAACTGCAAACAGTCTCACAAGACGTTCGCTATCACTAGAGTTTAAGAACACAGACAAGAAAGATATGACATCTAATAGGCAACACTGACAGCTGAAACCACGGTACTCAATGAGGAACAAAAAACCAAGGAGTTCTCACCGAGAGATTCAGCAGCCGTCTTTTCGTCAGCAGCTGCCTTTTCCTCCAGCTTTTGCCGTTGAGTACCAGGTACCAGTCCTACGCCCATGGCAGCCCGTATGCTGTCTCTTGAAATGACTTCTTCCGGACAAGCCTATAACGAGGGAACACGTGTGAGGGTACTTAAGTTTAGAAAACGGTCTAGTTTTCTCTAAAATCCACTTCGTGCACGCTTGACAAGTACTAATTTTAGAGAAACTGAAATATTACAAAGGATGATAGCCTTGTAGAGAAAATTGGAGTACCTTTCAACTGCATGGGTATTTATAAAAGTGCTTATTTACTTGAGTGCTGCTATGGATATGTCGACGACAGCCCCGCGTTTGTAGCTATCATGCACTTATTCACATAATTATTAGTAATTTTACAACAACAAATTCTGTGGCGCACTTTGGCTAATTTTCATTGTCAATAAGCGGACAGATACAGTGGTTGATAATTTACCGGTATGGCTTTTTGAAACTTATTATATGAAAAACTCTATATCATACAGAGGATCCATTGTTTGGAATCTTTTAGAACCATCCGCTGTCAGCGCCAGAAATTATGCTAAAAGGGCAAAAAGTCTCCCGCCCTCAGAAACTTGAACTTTAGTGAAGAGTCACCGCAAATGGGTCCCCAAATTGACAGTGATTTCGTTTTTTATTGATTTCATTCATACCTTTTTTGCATTTTTTCAATTTTTTATTATCCTATTAACATTTTTTACATGGCCCCATAAGCTCTATTAGCTTTAAATCCCACCGTGTTTATATAAAAGATGTTGTTGTTGTTGTTGTTGTTGTTATTGTAACAAAATCAAATTGACGGCAGTTTTATTCATGCGTCTGTCTTCTTATTGACATTGAATTTCATCATGACATTGTCAAAGTAGTCTCCGGATCCACATCTACTTTGACGATGTTATGACGAAATTCATGATTAATAACAGGACAGACGCATGAAAACCTGACGTCAATTTGTTAATTTTACCTCGTGAAAAGGCACATACATTTGATTTTATTTATATTGAAATTAAAGTTCGTGGAAAGTTAAATTAACCAGTTAGTTTTTTTGTTAGCTCACCGTACACTGATTTCAATTCTATATTGGCAGCAGGTGAATATGCGCGCGTGCCGCCATCATTCACTGAGGTTTTACAAAATCTCCCATTTTCTTTTTGGTCGGAAAGGTCAGCTAAAATATAACGTTTTAGTGGTACAACTACAATCATTAAGCTACTTCCTGTCACGTTTCTTTTAAAGGAGCTACGTCACGGTTTGCGCATCTTGAAAATTTTTCAAGTTCGTCGATTGTAATCCGTTTCATTCTTCTCCATCCTTAGCCATCCTAGCTCCTTTGTAGTTCATTATTATCTCTTTGGTGTTTTTCTATCTCAGCAGACTTCTATTTTCAGGTTTCCTTCAATTAAAATATTAATTTGTACGTGGCCAAAATAACTCAAAATTACGTGACTGAGCTCCCTTAAGAGCGATTGTCAACAGGGCGAAGCCCAGTTGACTACTCGCACATATGAAAATCCACTTCACAATCCAATAGTTAAAACCAGCCACAGCGCGCGCTACCGTACTTTTCCTACCTGTGACGTAAGGTCTTTCAGATTTTCCGTCACACGTTCCGCTGGGTAGTAAAATGTAAACAATCAAATTAGAAAGCAGGTGGAACTTACTGCGATGAAGTATGTCATTTGTGGAGAAAATAAGAAGAGTAACATAGCTTTATCAGTAACAAACGACAAAAACAACAGAAACGACTTCAGAAAATCACGCCAATAATTCTTCGTAAATCAGTTACTAAGCCCAAGGTTCGTACTCTTTTGGGCCTTTGAAATTCCGTGACTTTCCATGACCTTTCCCATGATCTTTCCGAGTTTTCCATGACCTATGTTAAGCAATTGTTCTCAAAGTATTGTCAAAACAATGATCAATCTATTATTTAAGGTATTTTCCCACATTATGACACATAAAATCTGTGTTAGTGTTTATTTTTTTACTGGGATTAACTGGTTTTCTGACTTCGTCTGTTGTTTTTCACTTTTTGATTTTCTTTTTTTTGCCTGTTCACTCTCAGAAAGTTTATTGCTTTTCCATGACTTTTCATGACGCACACTTCAATTTCATGACTTTCGAGGCCTGGAAAATGAAATTATAAAATTCCATGACTTTCCAGGTTTTCCATGACCCGTACGAACCCTGTTAAAAAGCCTCTTACCGATAATCTTTTCTTGAGGTGAGGGTCGGATGACAACCTCAGGGGTGGGGCCGGCGGGGCCCTCCGGTCTATGGCTAAGTCGCGCGCTCTGCACCTCTTGGAGGTCGTCTAACAGTTTTCCAGTTGCATGTAACTTGTCTGATAACAAGGAGCTAAGAGGGTGAGAGAAAACGTTGATTTAAGTCCGGCAAAACTGTAAGCAAAAATAAAAGGTCTGTCCAAAAGAAAAGGAGATAATGTCTTGTGAATACAAGTGAAGGAAAACACACCTCAGTGAGTCACTACTTGACGTATCATCTAGAAATAATGAGGAAAAAGACGTGAGAATGTTATAAATTATTATTATTACATCAGCCCATACTCACATAAGCAAACGAGGTAGTGAAATAATCAAAACTAAAAATTAAACAGTCTGCGATGAACTAGTAAACCATCAGGGTAGAGTAGCATTGAGCTCTATACAACATACACAGGAAGCAAACACGCAAAGCTTGTTATAATTAAGCCCAACTGGCTCATAGCCCTTGAGTGGTTTCTGCAGCATAAAGCAGCTAGGAGTATTGCTACTGCCACTGGATAAGATGCGAATGTCCTTCACAGGTTACGTTCCAACATGCTGTCAGGTTGCACCCTCCTACACCCAGGAATAAAAACGGTACCCATTGATATGCCAGGTGGACAGAGGAAATGTGGGGGTAAAGTGTCTTGCCCAAGAACACAACACAAACTTCCCGACCAGGGCTCGAACCCGGACCGCTCCGAAGTCCAGCGCACTAACCATGAGGCCACCGCACCTCTCACATGATATAAATGTGATTTAAAACTTTTTTACCTGAGGCTTTCAAAAAGGACACATCGATCCCTTCGTCCGCAAGAGACAACAGCGACTGGAAATCAATTTTTGTCGCATCTCCTGTGAAGACAGACAACCAAGAAAATATTTGATAACGACCGAGAAACATTGTTACAAAACAAGAAGTCAGAAACAATTCCAAAGACCAACAGTTACCAGTGGACGACGGACTTGGAGTGGTGGAAGCCGTCAATGAAACCTGTCAATGGAAAAAATAACACAACTCAGGAAAAAGTTATTGCTTCATCAATAACTCATAAGACGAAAAACAACAGTAATAACCACAATTACTGTGCATAAACCATGGAAAAAGAATCTGATACCTTGGAATTTTCGCCTGCTCCAGATGCAGAGGCTGCCTTGCTCCCCTCTTGGCTTGACTGGAAAAGAAAAAGCAAAAAACTTATTCAAACGATCAGGTTGAAAGGTGAACAAAGAACAAAGAGCCTAGATGAGAAAGTCAGAGAGGTTCCCTGGACGAATTAAAATCTTATGCTTTGGCAACGAATTGGTGGATTGCAATCATTTTGCAGGAGACTCAAATGATGGCGGCCGTCTTAGATCTACCAAATCTTTAAGTAGTTCTTTAGTTGAATATTCCCATTACATACAAAGGACGAATACATGATAGTTAAGTTCGAACCACTAAGTTTGGATGTTAAATCAGAGGACTTAGGGCCCCTTTCTGGAAGGTCTGGTAACTCTACGGACGAAAAGCCAGATGTTAAGATCTAAACTTAAGGAATAGTAGGGTGGATTTAAGCTGAAAAACCAGTCCATTCTGTTTCGTTTCCCGATATTTTTATTGTTTGAATTTCAAAACTATTAATATGCCGAGGCAAACACACCAAACAAAAATCAGCTTTTAGGGACCTGTAACTACCGGGGCTTTCTAGAATGGGGTCCCTGGTGACATAAGAAATTTACTCAGGACAAAGATAGTCTATTTTACCTCACTCTCCGAAGAAACTGTAACTTCCTTTTTTTGTTCGATATTTTCATTTTCTTTCGCTTGCTTTTCTTCCTCGATTTTCTCAATCTGGGTGATAACAAACAAAGGCGTTAGCCTACAAAGGAACTGCTGGGCTGCATCGGTGGGCTGAGTGGTAAGATACAAATAAATTCAAAGGTAGTTTGTTTATAAAACAAATGAACAAAAACGACAAGTGGTCGCCTGATTGTCTAGAGTCCAGTGCACTGCGCAACACACAAAACAACACGTCCATAGCCACAAATTACAGACTGGCTTGCTGGCTATAGATCGTGACATACCACTCCGATCGCGTTTGTGGAAAAAACATACACTTATCTCGTGATTTTTAGCCTTTTTAGGAGTTAAAGTGTTAAGAAAAGTGCTTGTGTAAAGGTATATTAGCTCAGTTCAGATAATCAGACGTCTAGATAGCCAAAGTAAGTTCCAGATGTTTGCACTATTTTCCGGCCGCCATGTTGGTGTAGCACAGAGCTCCACCAACATGGCGGCTCCATACTGGACTCTGTAAGTTTGCGCAAAACATTTCGACGAATATCTGAAGTTTGGGCAAACGCAGAGACCCAAAATTTGGAGAAATGTCTTCTCTACCTGTCTCCTATAATATTACAATTTCTTGACTTTATCCGCTGAATAGTTTTCGATTTATCTTTTCGTTGCGTGACAGTGAAAACCATCTATTAAGGGAGCTCAGTCACGGTATTTTGAGTTATTTTTCCACGAACAAAATTACCTTTAAACTGAAGGAAACCTGAAAATAATAGTTCACAAAGACAGAAAAGCCCCAAAGAGATAATAATAAACCATAAATGAACAAGGATGGTTAAGGATGGAGAAGATTAACACGGATTACGAACGACGAACTTGAAAACTCTAGGCTAAACTTTTCAAGATCCGCAAACCGTGACGTAGCACCTTTCACATGTCCCTTCAATCTTACCTCAGCCATTTGTTTAAGATATTTAGAATGTGCTCCTTCAGTCAGGACGTCCAGCAGTCTATCCACTGCTTCATGTGAAAACGACGAAGCGTCCTTAACAAAGGCCTGGAGACTGGGTTGAAAAAAAGAAAAAAAAAGGAAAATTGATACCTCTGGAAATGCGCGGAAGCTAGGTGAAGTATACTTAACCCACAAGAACATAGCAGTTTTAAGTAAAATGTCAAGAAGTAAAGCAATTGCCAAAGTTGAAGTGTCTTTGCTTTCGACTTTCATTTAGGGAGCCATAAATCTCTGCCGTGTCTCGCCCTCAGGCCAAATTGGACTAACATTTCAAACAATTAAATTATAGAGCAGTTTTCAATTGAGAGTTGTAAAACCAAAACCAAAGTAATCACTCCAGCCAATCACAAAGGAAGCAGAAAATCCCGTGAACCAATTAAAACTCAAATTACATGCAGGTGACGTAAAGCGCGGGAAGACGTGTGCCGACGAGTCACGATTGGTTTTGGTTTTACTTCTGATTGGATGGAAAGGTGGCGTGAGTGTTTTAGGCCAATCTTGTAGCGTAGTGATGCAAAACCAAATACCTTCGAAATTCAAATGAAACCTGCTCTATGTAGGCTTTGCAGATCCTAGTATAAAGGAAGAGTTCATTATGTTTTTGGCAAACCTGATCTTGATGTAATTTTAAATCTAGCGACAATCATCCTAAACAACACCAGACGCCAGCGCGAGGCGAGCGGAAGTCTTTCGCATCACAGTTATTTTATGGACTAACCTTTTGGCATAGTGTATTCCAGTATCATCACCATAAGTGCTGTACAACAAGTCTGACTGTTCTTTTGTTATAGTTGCTCTAGACGAGTCGTAGGTAGGAGCGAACGAGCCATACGGTCCGTACATTAAATATGACACTGAAATACATATAAAGTTACGACCGTTATAAAAGCACGCAGTAAAACAGGCAAAATAAGCAAAATAATTAGACCTGGATATTGGGGTATACCAACAAAGCAATCGTCTGATGCGAAGAAAGCTACGATCAACCATGGGAAAAAATGTTGGAACCATCTTCATCTCTCACTTATTCTCCAGTCATGCACGTTTTGTAATTTCTGTGATTTATTCACTTGTACTAGTATGACAAAGTATTTGCGTTCGACGAAGTGGAACGCAAACCTAATTTTGACCTGTGGCTTTTCAGAGTTGGTCTCCCTGTGCACACGGCCAGTAAACTGGTAACGTTTAATGATAAGACATGTAATAAGACATGTGGCGAACATGTGAGTATGTGAGCAGGCCATGTGAGCTCGTCTTTCCGATGGATCTTTCCTTGACTTCTTTCCATTCAGTTGCCGTACGCTTCGCTATGTGCTCTCAGCGTTAGATTTTGGCGAATTTAAACGCTTCGATGGTAGCATTTATCGAAATCTGAGGGAATTGTCCTTGTTTAATAACACGACTTGGCTTTGGGATGATAACCGTGGGACAGCTACATTTTGATCGCATTTGTTGATTAGTTCCAGTCGCGACAGATAGCTCAGTCTTTATCCGGTCGAAATTTTACTATTTGGAATCGGTGGAAAAGTACTCTGAAGGCAAGATCCATAAGACTACTTTGTTCATCAGAGGAAACACTCGAATTAGTCGCACGGAGTTTGTTTACGATAAACGAGCACGCGAAACGAGCACGCGATTGCAAATGTTAGCTTAGAATATTCTATGAAACTTGAGAGTCTACAGAAACTGACAGCGTCACGCAACGTATCAACAAATCGTGACCTCTTCACTAGCATGGACTTCGACACTATGAATATCTGACTGTAAAACCTCGGTTGCTGCTGAAAAATGCTGATTTTTGCAATAGACAAAGGTTGAAAGTCGGCTAGTGAAATAATTTATTTACGGTATTTACATATAAAAGTGAGAACGTCGAACGCACTCTCATAATCTCTGATTACTTCTAGTATTAAACTCAAACTACTCACTATGTCAAAAGTTTCCACCTTTGGATGTGTAGTAATAATTTAAATTATTGTAATAATTTTAAATTATTGTAGTAATAATTTTAAATTATTGTAATAATTAAGTCCTACCATAGCCTCTTACGTAGACGTTCTTATGGCCCGTCACGCACTCTTTTCTCCCCAACGAACCAAGAGCATCTGCCTAGGAGGCTAGTCAGAGCCCGGAAGAAATTTGTCTGATACTCGCGATTTTTCCGGTTTCCTATCCGGCTACAATCTTGCCAGTTTATGGGCCTCATATCCGACTGTCAAATGAAAGAGTGCCACACTGGGGCGCACACCAAACTGCATTACAACATAGCTAGCTGACTCTCGCTGTCAAACTCATTATAAGTAAGACTGCATCAGACTCCAATGACGGGTGCTCATGGCGTGAGCAAAGTTAAATTCGCTTCGCCAAATAAAACATTTGATTCATGCTTTTAGCTGTGCATTGTCAGATCTGTGCTCTAGAAACGCCGGTGTGTCACAGGTAACTAACCTTTGTCTTTGGGCGACTGGAAAAACTTAATTTTTTCTCACGTAAGCTTAATTGCTGGGCACCCAGGATTTCAAAGTTATGAACCTTTGGGCTCCTCGTAATTTTTCTTCGACTACAAAGTTTGAACGACAATCAAGAAGCTACAGTTGCTCCCGTTTGCGAGCACCTCATAGTGTTCTCAGCAAACGTTCTGTATACATCATACATAGCTCGATGATGCACGCTAGAACATGATTCAGTTGTTAACTATATGACATCAGATCATTACCACAAAGGCCTTACAAGGAAACTCGCAACTTTGTCTAACTTGAAGAGAACGATCAACTAACAGATCTTGTCTAGATGTAATACCAAATTCTCGAAACTAACATGAAAATAAATTCATGCCAATCAGTAGAGAGGACAATTTAGAACGGTAGCTGGAGGTTTCATACCCAAGCAAGTTCGCACCCAAATCGACTCAACTAGCAATCAAGTGCTTAAAATTTACGGGTAATCTTTCGTTTACCCAGCAAAATAGGCAACATTTTGGGCATATTGAAACAAAGTCATATAAAACATGTTTATTTCCCATTCTTTAATCCACTGAAGGTGAAGGCGAATTTGAAATAGAAAGTCCATAATGGGCTAAGGGGTGCGAACTCGATTAGGTGCGAAACAGGTAGCATTCCTTAGAACTCTGTCTTTGTACCTGGTGTTGCCTTGTTCCGTTTGTCTTCTTTAAACCCAGCCGTGGTGTGTGAACCGGTAACTACTTTACCTACAGCTGCTCCAAGATTAACATGACGGTACTCTGGGGCTGAAAGAGTAACGGGCAAAAGTAACTTAACAAGAACTGTCATGCAGTCTCTCCAACAAACTATTGCGTGATCTGGGCATGGTGTATAGGAAATAAATAATAGACGTGAACCAGCAAGAAAGAAACAACACACATGTTTCGCTCAATTATTCACGCTTTGGTTGGTCGAGAAGAATATAAAACTGTAACACAAGAAACGAAACACCTGTTAACAGTTGCAAAAAAAAAAAAAAAAAAAAAATGCAAAGAGCTCACATGGTAAGACGGTCACATTCATGGACAGCCAGCCAACAAGCCAGCCAACCAGCCTGACCGACAACCAGCCAGCCAGCCAGCCAGCCAGCCAGCCAGCCAGCCAGCCAGACGGACACACAGACAGACAGACAGACAGACAGACAGTTTCATGACATATCAGTTTTGAATGAGTGGTGTCTGTTATTACCTTCAGAGTCCACTGGGTTTACTACAGCTAAAGTCGTAGTTCCATCTTTATCTCGCCGTAGAAAACCGATCTATACGAGAAAAAAAAGTGCATACAAACTAAAAAAAGAAACAGAACAACAACAACAACAGCAGGAAGTGACAGCAAGAAGTGATTTCATATGTCATAAATGTTGTTACACACGCAACAAGTTGGAAATATTGTGGTCTGCAAGATGAATTAATGAAATTATGCTATTTTCCCCGATGTAAAAGAACGTCCAATTCCATGGGCTGACTGAGCTGTGGTTTACCCTTGACAAAGTTCCTAAGGAACATGACTTCAAGCAGAGGTTGAAGTTTTATGACTACTTGTGAATCTTTGCACTCTATTTTTGTTTCCATTATTTATTTCGTCTTTTCTTTGAAGGTTGGTTGTAAACTGTCCCACACTGCTTACCTTACTGTTGGGATGCTTTGCTTCCAGCTCAGCTGCCATTCTCCTTGATGCTTCCTGAACTTGCGCAAGAATCTTTCGACTAGCAGAGGTGTGCTTTGATTCACTCCTAGTTCAAACATGTGTTAAAGACACTGTATTGGTTGTGGAAGCTTAAGCAGGCAACTTGCTTGTGGGATACCTACACAATGCTGCGGTTACAATGGTCCGGAATATTTTGTTCAGTTGAACACTGCACAAGCAATATGCAACGTTTTGAAAGTTTGTGGCATTGCCAGCACGATCAAAACTGCATGTTGGGCAGCTTTGAGCTAGCAAACCAGGTTTTAAAAAAAAAACCACCACAACAACAACAACCAAAAAAGATGATAATAAGTGGACGATTCAACTTTTCTGTCACAAAGTAGTATGTACCACAAGTGCGATTTTCACAGTACACTATTCACTTCGTTTTCCGAATTAACTTGATCTAACGCCCTGCTAACAAAAAGGATTCTCCTTCTGGTGATTTTTTTTTTGTCACATTCCCATGTTCATGTAGAAATAATTTATACAGTATACAAAATAAACTTTTCATCCCTTAAAAGGTTACCTCTCCATTAACGTTCAAATTACCAAGAGTAAAATAATTGCTATTCTTCCTAGTAGACTGCAACACCCACAATTTTTTCCCACTTTCAGAGTAACGTCTTCGATGCTGCCAGTTTCTTTCAAATCCAATCAATTTGTTTCAATTGTACTACATGACTGCTTTCAGCTGAAACAAGCTCAAGGCATCAAAAATTTGTGGGTGTCCCGGTCTACTGGCAACAACAACAACAACTGTTACAATAATTTAGAAGAATGATGGCCACTCTCACCCTTAATTTGAATGTTTGCATTGAAAACAATGTAATATGGGTAAACCAATTGAAGACAAAAAAAGCCTTGTTTACCTTGGTTTCATCCTCTTTGTCGACTGTGGAACATGATTTTCCTCGATGTCTACCGTGTCAACATCAATTGGTTCATCTGAACCACGCCCCTCAGATTCGTTTCCTTCATATTCCGGTATGGGAAATCCAATACTTCGGTACATATTGCGGATTTTCTCCTGGGAAATTTAAGGACAATGTTATGACCAGAAATGACAACCTCGTCCCCAGGGTCTCTCATCTTACCGCCCCTCTCTTCGCTCACTCCAGGGGGCGGTAAGATGAGAGACCCTGGGAACCAGGTTGCAGAAATGAGATGTTTGAAATACTCAAAACTTAAGAGGCCACAGGAACACAGGATTTTTTGTCAATAAAGTGATTGTAGGAGAGTGGGTTTGACCTCATCAAAGAGCACAATCTATTTTCAGGTGTTACAGTGTACATGGTGTTGTTCTCTTAAAAGGAGAGCATTTCTTTGAAGACTGCAAACTAAGGTTGTTGTCCTTCAAGTATGTTGCTAACCTATGAAAGTTTCAGACCACATATAGACATAATTGTCACAACACATCCATAGATGAGTGGTACCTATGAACCAGTAGTACACATAATGACTCAGAAAGTTTGTTTACTTGTACTTACAGGAGACAGAAGTTTGGATCCTGTTTGGATGAGCTTCTTGGCTGCTTTGTAGTAAATTGTCTCAGGTGCATTATACACCATAGCATTGTTGCACATCAGGTAGAAGTCATCCTACAAAGACATCACAACATTGTAAAATGCAGCCCAGTGCGTGGAA
Source organism: Orbicella faveolata (assembly GCF_042242905.1). Lineage (NCBI taxonomy): Eukaryota > Metazoa > Cnidaria > Anthozoa > Scleractinia > Merulinidae > Orbicella > Orbicella faveolata. The sequence continues at coordinate 9,673,995 of NW_028301558.1, read as the reverse complement.
CATTTTTGGCAAGTACATGTAATGCACCCCTCCTCCTCACACCCTTGACATCAAGGGCTCATCAAGCATACCAAGCCCTAATGAGTGTTACAGGTTACACAGCCCTCAATTACAGCCTTTATCCAGGATGAAAATACATGACTGTTGGTATGTCTTGTAGTTTATACATGTGGCTTTAAAATGTAATACATTGTCAAACACGCAAATGTACAACAAACAAATAACAGCACCTCTACCTTACCCTAAACTGCTCTAAAGAATAATAGTCATTGGAGTCAATCTTGTATTTGATGGAGCTGAAGTCCATTGGGTGTGTGATGATGTTGGAGTATCCTGGGGCTATGGTATCATTTACAGGATATGCAAAGAATCCCTGAGTGTCCTTCCTGTGGAGAAAAAAATCATCATCAGTTTACAGAACTTAATCAGTGAGAAATAACTTACAACATCTGAACTTGGTGTTGGTCTAAAAAGACGTGATGTCTGGTCTTAAAGACACAAATCAGGTAGAATAGAGAGGTACTGTACTATGAAAAAGGATTGATCAATGCTATGACAGTAGTCACCAGAAAGTGATGGCTGGATTCAAAATCCAAGACACTGATCACAAAGGCTAAAGCACAGACTGTGTAGTTGATATTTACTGACCTCTGAAGGGTACGATGCACATTTTCCAGACACAGCCGGAGAGGTGAGATCTCTGGTTCTTTCAAATAACCTTTAAAAGATGAAACAGTATTGCTATTATTCAGATACATGACTTTGTCCAGTAAAGTTCACTTAATGTTTAAACAAAATGTAATTTAAGTACCATTTCACTTGAACTGATCTTTCGGAGCAATCAACAAATTTTTGATCCCTTCGATCTACCATACTTACCACCAACTTTTCTAGCTTCTGGGCTGTTTCTGAAAAAAAAAAATTAACACCAGTAAATAAGTTCTTAGTCATACATGTACTCCACAGTAACAAATTACAGCGCAGCTCCGGTGGCCTGAAGGGCCGCCAAGTGGAGCCCGATACTCATACAGGAAAGAAAAGGAAACCCACGAGTTGATTTTCTCATGGTTATCATGGCTGGCGGTATTGCTCATGGGCGCATACACACGACAACGATGGAGTTGCCCAACATGGCAGCCACATTCCAAATAATAGGTTCACAGAGACATACAGTCGTGGTTTATTGAGTACTTCCTTGATATTGGACATCCATGTTATGATCAATTGATACCTGTCAAAACAAGGTATCAGCTGACCAGTATCACGTGACCATATCGTGGGGTCAAGTTTACAGCTCCTTGAGGTCACGTGTTTTTTTTTTAAGTTGACCACTGACCAAGTGCTGGTTATCGATTAGATTGCGGGCTCATATTAGGTTAACTTGTTGGAAACAGGGCAGGATTGTTCAGAGGCCGGTTAACGCTAACCCAGGATTAATAGTTAACTGAATTATAACTTTTTCTTCTATACAAATGTGTTTTGCTCTTTTGTTTTGGGTATATGGTGATTATTAAAACTCAAAACAGAAGGCCAAACAATACACAGAAAATCTAACCACAAAGTTATAAAACTCAAATCAGAATTCTACCTTTTTCTGGATTAGCTTAATCAGGCTTTGAACAACCCAGCCCAGGAGCTAAGCTTTTAGGCTGGCCTAAATCTATATATTACATTAACAGAAATTCAGAAAGGCTGGAAAAAAAAAGTAGAGCTGAGAAAAACCTTTCTAAGCAAAGAGCCATTCAAATGCCATGGACCGTGTCTTAAGAGTGATTTTCTGAGAGTGTCGAGAATCGGAAGACAGTCACATAAAATTGAATTTTCTTTTATTTCGCCAAAACATACCTTTGGGTTAACTTATTCAAGGAAAAATGGTTCAAAGTTCCAACGATTTATTTTACGGCCAAAATTCAAGAAAGTTCGAAATTTGCATATAATGGCGGTTTTCGTGGCTTAAAATGTTCAGAATTTCATGCTTCTTTATGAAAACAGCAGGTGCATAAAAACAATCCTATGACAACAAAACTTGGCACAAATATTATTTCATTCTTATACTTTAAAATCGTGTAATAAGTTTCTTGAAGTTTTGTTTGTAGCTTTGTAACGAAGGGTATTTTGTACAGCCGCCATTTGTGTCTCTTGGCGAGGAACAAATAAAGGCCAACTTTGACTAGTATAAATGGCCCCTGGTATATATCATTTGGTCAAAATATCTACATTTTAGGAAACCTTGGCTCTTGTTTTTTTCACCCAAAAAGTTATAGCTCTGGGAATTAAAATGTTCTCTGTCAGCAAAATAAAATGTTACGGCATGTAAGCGAGTTCAATTTTATGCAAATCACAAGGTTATTCTTTGGAAGTCAACAGTTTAAAACAGGAAACAACGACTCACCATTACTTTCATTCCTTCTGCTGCTATAGAAAAGATTTTAACTTCCCAGTGTCCTTGTGAGCTGTTCTGTAAAATATTTCCAGTAAAACAGTGGACATAAACGGCCATAAAATTCGACAAGGTCGACAATGTTTATATTTGAGATGAGACACTGAGTGGCACACACAGTCCTGGCTGTTTTCATCGTCTTGCTCAGTCGAGACTCCTTTAAAAATATGATAGAATATTCGCTTGAAACCGTAGCAAATAAGTTTCTCAAATCCATATTCCTCGTGTTGACTCATGAGTAAATAAATCAGTCCCCGTACACTGAGTAAACAACTTGACTGACCTCTGAGGTCAGGAGGTTACCTGATATGTCATTGTGTTACTTTTCCCCGGTTTCACATTACACGCGTAACGCCGTATTGAACATCACGGTATTTAGTTGAATTACGGTATTCAAAATCTCTTTAAAGACATTTCGATTTAAAAAGAAAATTGAAAAAGCAGCATTTTGACATTTCTAATTTCAACACTGGATTAATCTCTTTGATGTCGATGTGATTCATAGTTTTGCACTTAGTGACATTTGGCACACATCTAAAAGTGTGCAAAGATAAATACTCAAAAATAAGAAACCGTTTATCTGCAGGAAAAGTTGGACTGCCGAAGATAATAATGTTTTAAATTCTGCATATTGTTTATTCGAGCCCCAAGCTACCTGCTTTCAGTAATGCTTTGTGTCGCTTAGCAAAAGTGACAAACTTACTCTATGAAAATAAAGGCTTAGTTACACTTGATTCATTCTTTTATTTTTCTCATCTGAAATTTCTATTATATAGACTTAAGATTTTCTTTCCAAATTTACCATTCAATTTCCTATCCCGGCCATATTTGAAGACATTCCTTCTCATTTGATTACTGTAAAACTTTACAATCACATATCTTGAGGAGGTTCAATATTTGCCTGTGTCGTTGGAGGCGTCAAAGAAGTGTCAGACATTTATTATTTACTTGTTGAAGTTGTACTCTTAATAGTTTAAAGTTGCGCTTGTTAATGCAAATCAAACATGTTCACTTCCTTATAAAGTTATTGCGAAGTCTGTCAAGAGCAGCATGACATTTTGTGTGAAAAATTAAATGATCCTCAGTTACAGCAGCACAGAGTTAATCTGTTTTAATGGTAATATGGCTTTTTTAAGTATGTCCAGGTAGATTCGTTTAAGGCGAACAGGCTTGGGTGGCACTTCTAATTCCCTTTTTCCGTTCCTACATGTACTTTCTGTTCTCCAATATATGCCTGCTCGCAAGCTAGTGCTTCTCAATACAAATGCAGATTGCATTCTGCTTTCAGGAGTATTAGCTGTCACAATTGACTTTTGAAATTACTTTTCCTGTGAGTGGGGTGGGGGTGGATTAGTGCTACTTCTAAAATCTAATCATAACAGCAAAATTGAGCGTCATAAGTGACTGAAATGACTAAAACACAGAAACACAGGCTGTGCCGTTTTAGTTAGCGAAGGCTGGTGATATACGAGCAGTGAGAGCGAAGCTTATTTTTTTCGTGTGAGATTCCCGTACTCGGCTCATTCCTTAAGTGCCTCTAAATAATGCAGTTACTGCCAAGGGCATTATTTATCTCCACTTATTAGTCCGTGTAACTGACGATGTCTGGAGATCTGACCCAGATAGTTACTGGTTACTAGTTACTATCGACTGGAAAATTTTCGCGCGAACGGCGTTAAATACAGCGTTACTCGTGTAATGTGAAACCGGGGAAAAGTAGCATAATGATATATCAGGTGACCTCCTGACCTCAGAGGTCAGTCAAGTTGTTAGTTCAATGTACAGGGACTGATTTATTTACTCATGAGTCGACACGAGGCATATGGATCTGAGAAACTAATTTGCTACGGTTTCAAGCAAATATTCTATCATATTTTTAAAGGACTCTCGACTTAACAAGACAATGAAAACAGCCAGGACTGTGTGTGCCACTCAGTGTCTCATCTCAAATATAAACATTGTCGACCTTGTCGAATTTTATGGCCGTTTATGTCCGCTGTTTTACTGGAAATATTTTACAGAACAGCTCACAAGGACACTGGAAGTTAAAATCTTTTCTATAGCAGCAGAAGGAACGTATAAGTAACAGTGAGTCGTTGTTTCCTGTTTTAAACTGTTGACTTCCAAAGAATAACCTTGTGATTTGCATAAAATTGAACTCGCTTACATGCCGTAACATTTTATTTTACTGATGGAGAACATTTTAATTCCCAGAGCTATAACTTTTCGCGTGAAAAAAACAAGAACCAAGGTTTCCTAAAATGTAGATATTTTGACCAAATGATATATACCAGGGGCCATTTATACTAGTCAAACTTGGCCTTTATTTGTTCCCCGCCAAGAGACACAAATGGTGGCTGTACAAAATACCCTTCGTTACAAAGCTACAAACCAAACTTCAAGAAACTTATTACACGATTTTAAAGTATAAGAATGAAATAATATTTGCGCCGAGCTTTGTTGTCATAGGATTGTTTTTACGCCCACGCTGTTTTCGTAAAGAAGCGTGAAACTCTGAACATTTTAAGCCGTGAAAACCGCCATTATATGCAAATTTCGAACTTTCTTAAATTTTGGCCGTAAAATAAATCATTGCAACTTTAAACTATGTTTCCTTGAATAAGTTAACCCAAAGGTATGTTTTGGTGAAATAAAAGAAAATTCGATTTTTCGTGACTGTCTTCCAATTCTCGGCACTCTCAAAAATCACTCTTAAGTTGGTGACCTCAACTAGTGCTGTTTCTGCCGGGTTGCCAATGGTAACACTGCTTCTATTAAATGTACATTCATGTGCTGTATCTGTGTAAGTTACAAACTCCTCCATTGTTCCTAAAAAAGACTGAAATCTTACCTATTTGGAGGCTCAATTGGTTTTATGTATATTTTCTTGATTGGTCTTTCTGCATCAGTTACATTGCTGATCTCTCCATCCATCTCCTGTCTGTCTCTTTTCCTCTTTGATCTTTCATGGCTACTGATTGATGAAGGTGATGGACAGGCCTGCAAATAGAATAATAGCAAAACACACAAACTTAGTGAGCTGGCAGAATGCAAGTCAAAACTAGGGTTGTTATTATACCCTGCTATATATTAATCATAGGTGCAAATGTATAAATGTACACCAAAATAGGTCGTGTAGGGCTCTCTGATCAGTACCTGTAGTTATAGATCTACATCCCAAGAAAGATTTGAATGTGTGTCATATTTTGGTTGTAACTTGAAACCTAGAAAGTCTCGTCACCATTCTTGTTGCAAGGATGGCAACATGCAGTTGTATCACCAGGACTTGACACAAAATGGTATTGTGTGGTCTATTAATTCTGCATGGTTTTGAATCTTCCTTTTATTTACTTTTGTCCATCTTTAGTGTGTTTAGTGAAATCCCTGAACTATAAGTAGTGATCATCACACAACTGTTACATGTAGAAATTGTAGATTGTGCATTGTACACTGTATTTAAATTGATTCCGTATGGAAAGCTGGAACACTAACATAAAAGAAACCCTTCTGAACAGATGTTAACAACTACCAGCACCTTAGAAGCTGATGGTTTACATCATCTCATTGATTTCAGCTCATTGCGCTTTTCTTGCTACTGAGAACATGTAAATTAAATTTTCATCACAGTCACAGCTGTTAATTAACACATCAAAACAACACATATATTTTATGAATAAATATACGTGCATGAAAGTATTTTAAATACTCACACTTGGACCTGGATCGAACCTTGGTTTCTTCCTCTCTCTGGATGCTGATCTCTTTTTCTTTTTCTTTTTTGATGAATGGTCCTTAGATTTTGTTTTGTCTGGATTCAATGAAGGTCTACTGCTTGTCGATGAACTTTGAGGATCTGGCTTGGCAGTGACTTTCTCTTGGCTACCTCCTACTTTAAGAACTAGTTTGATAGGTTTTTCAGCTTTCTCAGCCTTCTCTGACCTTTCGGGTTTTTCTAATGGATAAGAGTATGAATTCTTATGTTTAACGCACCACTCCGCGGTGTTAACCGCGGTTAGCGTTTATAACTACAATACATGTCGTGACCGACAGCGTTAACACATTTACCTACCTTCAACGCCATCAGTGCCTTTCTTATGGTGTCTCTTGCTTTTGTGCTTCTTTCCCATGGTTTCCTAGTATTTAACAGACACCTTTTTTCTTTCTTAACTGTCAAAACTTGACTCCTATTTCGCTACGTCCCCAAGAGACAATGCTTCGTGGCCGCCATGTTGAAAACATCGTCCCATGATGCACAGTAATCACAGCGTAAATTCCTCACCAGTGCGCCCGCGTCCCCCGACAACTTGTTGGAACGAAAAGCAAAACATGGCGAGCGCGGACAGACAATTCTCCATCGTTGTGTTTGGAGCAAGTGGATTCACCGGCCAGTTTGTGGTGAGGGAGGTAGCAAGAAACTGCAGAGGAAAGTTCAAGTGGGCTGTAGCTGGTCGCAGTAAAGACAAACTGGAAAAGGTTCTGCAGGAAACTGCAGACGAGCTCGGTAGGTGACGACGTCATGGAAGATTATTTAATTTTTTTTGGATGGTTCTTTGTGTGTTTCGGGGCGATAATCTCATTCATTTTGGACAGATGAGAAGAAAAATACGAGGGATACTTTCTTCTTTATTTGTCGCTTTGGGTTTTTTAGTACAGTTCATTAAAAAAAACTATGGTCATGGAAATATACTCAGAAGCTTACACGTACATTGTAAACTTCAGCTCATTAAATTTTTACTTGTATGTCATAAGCTTAACATGTGCACTGCAAACTTGTGAACTTCAGATCTTTGGACCCTTTATTCGTCACGCGACAATTTTAATTCCAAAGATTGTAGTTGTTAGATGCTTCTGCTGTAGGATCTTTGCAAGATCGATCTTCCACGTGCGCCACCACAGGCCAAAAATCAAGGGACTTTTTGTGTACCTCCAAAACTCTGGTTTTAACTTCACATAAAACAGTTGTATCAAAATTGGTCTCAATAACATCAGAGAGTTCTCTGCATACGTATATTAACACATCTGCAAAAAATAATAATTATCATGTGTTACCAGAGTGCTATCACTGAAACAAAATCTGGCAGGGGGCATTACAAAAATGAAGGTCGACTGCAAGATTTGCTGTCAGTAGAAGAGGTTGTTGGAGGTAATGCAGTTCAAGAAATTGCATTCCCACTTAAATCCAAGACCGGTGATAAATTACTGGGGTGGACACAGGATTTTAGAGAAGGGGGCTTGAGATACAGACCACTAACTGGGTGATCCCCTGTATGGGACATCCAGGGGCCCCCTCCCCTGGAACATTTTCAAAATTGAGGCCCTGGGAAATGGGATTTCTGGCATTCTGAGGCCAAGTCAGAGTGTTATGTCTCATTTTTATAATTTAGGGGGTTGAATTAACCTAATCCCCCGCACCGACTTACACGACCTACAGCTGAAGGTCTGCCCCAGAATTATTAATGCAATTTACCTCTATAAAATGAGCAAGGTTTCAAAATAAGTCGAAAGCTTGTGAAAATCTGTTAACAAGTTACCCCGAGTTCCCGAGTCTAGAGCTTTCTTTCTGGCTGTTGAGTCGTGCTTCAGGACCAGTTTGAACTATTTTTGTGTCTGTTTATGTCTAGGCTATGATGTTAAGGATGTGGGTGTTATGGTTGCTGATGTTAGTGATGAATCCTCACTAAATGCAATGTGTTCAGCGGCCAAGATAGTCTTAAATTGCGTTGGTCCGGTATGTAGGCTTTTTTGTAATTGTTTTTTTCTTTTATTTTTAAATTTGACAGGCGAGAGGCAAATACTATAGTAGCTGTTGAGACTCAAATGAGCCAAGTAGATGACTGTATATTTCTTGGCTTACAAATCGAACATACTGTCTGATTGCTAGGTTTTATAAAATTCTTTTGATGAACACAAGCAAGCATAGCATGTCAATATTTTTGAAATTGAGATAATGCAAGATTGGCTCATCATTTCCAGAACATAATCCTGACTGAAATAAAACATCAGCTGAACTTCGCTAATCTTTCAAAACAGGTATTTCTGTGACCTTGATAGGTGTATACATGAACAAGATACATTTATATCATTGCAAAACATGTAGTGCCTGATTAAACTACATTTTATCAGGATACAGAAACGAGTAGTTAAGTGCAGTACTTAGAACCTCTTTGTCTTGAACTTGGTTATTTCAAACTACCTGCTGTCTTAAATTCAAATCATTTTCCCTTGGATGTACTTTTTCAGTCACTTGCTCTTAGCTATCTTGAACTGTATATCATTTCGTGAGGTAGCAGGACTCAACTGCATGTACATGTAACAACCCAGGTATTAAGGTACCTGCCATATATATTTCCAGCTTTCTTTCAGTCCCCATTTCACAGCAGACTTTGCAGTATGCATGCAATTTGATTATATAATGTTGCGATGACTGCATTGTGATTTATTTGTTATTAAATTCCTTGTGGTTTATTACTTAATTTTCATTTCACAGTATCGATTTTATGGAGAACCTGTTGTTAAGGCAGCAGTGGAGAATGGCTGTCATCATTTGGATATTAGTGGAGAACCAGAGGTGGGATCAGCTTATTTTAATGTTTATTAGACTAGTATTATTGTACACTTAGAGTAATTTTTTAGGAATATTTAGTGTCCACCTTTCTGCAAACGTAGAACGATGTTTAATAACACTGTACACTGAGATACTCTTGGATCACTGTGCCTGTCCATGTTATTAAATGAGTGAGAGCTTGTTGCACGTATACCAACAGAAGGGTGGGGAGCAGGGATGGTCTTGTGGTGAGAGCAGTAGCGTCCCACCAGTGTCACCTGGGTTTGATTCTGCCCCAGTGCCATGTGTGGGTTGAGTTTGTTGTTGGAGGTTTTTACTCCCGGGTTATCTGGTTTTCCTCCCTTCACAAAAACCAACATTTTCAAATTCCAATTCAATCAGCCAGATAGAAGGCATGCATTAAAACCAGCTAACGCTGATGTGGCTTGCTCTTGAAATATTGTAGAGGGGACTAATCTAGACTGTTGTAACCTTATCCCCTCCTTCTTCCTGGATAAAATCATCATTCATCATTATTAACAGTTACCTTAATGCAGCATTTTTTTAGCATCCTGTAACAGTGCTCCTGGGCAAGGAAAGGTACTGCGAGAGTAAACCTAATTCTGCGCATTGTGTATCTTGTTTCAGTTCTTGGAGAAAATGCAATTTCAGTTCCATGACCAGGCTGTAAGTGCTGGTATCCACATTGTTGGTACCTGTGGATTTGATAGCATTCCTGCAGACATGGGCGTGGTGTTTACACAAGAAAATTTCCCAGGTATGCTACATCTTGTAAGATTGAGTAATAAAATGTATTATTATATTGATTTCATATCATGACTGCTAAAAATTAAATTTATTTTTAGTACAAAGTTTCATTATGAGCCTTGTAGGCATCTCCACATGGAAATGATCATTGTTTGATTTTAAGAAGTATACATTATTTTGTTAAAGTTTTTCATGATAGATAAAGTCCTGTGATTTCTTTCAGGTGAATTGTGTCATTTGGAGAGCTTTTTAGCCTTGCATTCTGGCCCCAAGGTAGTTTGAACAGATTATCATGAAATCTTTGGAAATTATGATGTATACAGTTCACATAGTATGACTATACGTGTATATGGTGGACCCATTAGTCCAAAAAAGGATCAAAATCACATTGCTCATTACACTGTAAATTTGACCAAAAATGAAACTTGTCAGCTATGCTATGTTATTTTGAAGGTTGCTTAAAAAACTAATATTTAATTGCTGTCAATATTTAATAAACAGTCAAAGGTCTAAAGGAACTTTGGCCCAGCTGAGGGTTCCCTTTTTTGTGCAAATTTTTAAAGTTTCACTTGTTCATTCTCTCTTAGCCCCTACCCTGCCCTAATGAACACATCCTTTTTTTTTTTGTTTTTTGTTTTTTTGTTTGGTAGATTTTTTTTTTACTATTGCATATAATACTAACATTACTTACACTACTAAGACTTCTTACAATACTAACATTACCTACAATACTTACATTACTTACAATACTAATATCGCTTACGCCACTACTGACATTACTTACAATACGACCGTTACTTACACTACGATTACTACTAACACTACGATTACACAGAACAACTACTACAGATGCTCTGCCTACACAACTGATAATACAAATCTTGCTGTACATTGTACTCTAATTACACAATTACTTTTTGTGTTAACAAGATACTTTATATAAAATTACAATACAGGTATTTGAGTTATCATGACTACATATAAATTTACATAATTTACAAGCAGCACTTACTCCTTTACAAAAAAAATTGGATTGTTATTCAAAACTAGGTTCCATTTTGCCTGAAAATGTTTTAAACACATCTTGATCCTTCCATCAATTGATTTGCAGGACAGACTATGGGCAGCTTAATATTTGTCTTTTTTTCAGGGATCTAAAGGACACTTTGGAACTTATCAATCAATCATTCATGGTGTGGCAAGTGCGAGGGAAGGAAATTTAAAAAAACTCCGAGCTCAGTTATATCCAAAGCCAATGCCAAAGTTTGGGCCCAAATTAGCCAGACGGTAAATCATGTTGAATAATTTTATATTTACATAATTTCTGGCAACTCACTGAAAAGTGAAATGTTCTCTTGTCAGGCAGTAATGCCACTTGTATTTTTCTTTGTAGAGGTTTCATTTCATTCAGCCATGAGGTCCAGAAGTGGTGCATTCCTTTTATGGGAGCTGATCCATCTGTTGTTAGAAGATCCCAGCGGCACAGTGTTGAAGTTCGGAATAAAAAGCCAGTTCAGTATGGAGCGTATGTCACCATGCCACTGATCATCATTCTGCTTTTCATGTTCTTTGGCATCTTCTTTTTCCTGCTGTGTCAGTTCAAAAGGGGAAGAAAGTTGTTAGAAAGGGTATTTTAAGTTAATTGTTTTTTGTTGTCTTCTCACTCTGCCTGAAGATGTGCATTTCCAGAAAATATCCATACCCACCCCAAGGAAGGTTAACAGTATGACACTAAAATGGAAT
>NW_028301558.1:9625000-9657500 GCF_042242905.1 Orbicella faveolata | reverse complement strand
CGGTGCCTCGTTTTGGTTCAACCCTCAGATTAGCTTTGGAGCAATACGCGCTCAGATTGGAGATGTAATTGGATTTCCTTGTCCATGACTATCAAAATAAAAGGAAATGAAGAACAAGAAAACATAAGCGTGGGGAAAAGCAGAGTTGAAATTTATAAACCAATTAAAGAAAGATGGTTGTCATGTGCCTAGTACCCAGCCTTCTGTCTGTTTGCAAGACTACGGGAAGCTTGGGATATTCGATGACACTACCACTCAATGGAGCTCCCCTAAGTAACACAGCTAAATTTTTATTACGTGTGAGTTAAACATGCAAACCTGTTGCTTGAATGTGGCATCATCGGCGATTGGAAAAGCTGTGTGTCCACCTTCCTCGACATCATTGAGAAAGTACAAAATAGTTATGTACCTATAAAATAAAGGGAAATAGTTTTTGCTACCATTTCTTAGATTTATGTTTCTCAAGGATAGTTCAAAACCAGTTGTCCAAGAGAATTTCTTTTCCGTTTGCTTATGCAATTTACGTTATGTGCGTTTAAGCAAGTATGAGTTGTCTTGCCCAACTGACCTGCAGACACGACAATTATCCAATGAGCGGCGATCACAGCAAGAATCCTTGGTGTTAACAGAGTGCGAGTCGTAATGGCAGTGATAGTGACCGTCGGGACCGTATCTTACAGCCTACAACAGATATCCACAAACAGCGCTTAAAAGTGCCCTCCATTACTCGGAAATCTCTGATGTAGTAATGACATATAAGTACACATACCACTGGAGTTTCACTGCCTCTTATTACTTCTATTGGAAGACCTGTGAGAGCAGCTTTTCTGCGAGAAAAGGAGATTAGGTTCCAAGAGTGAACCTCTTGCACTGGTGGTTCGATGTTTAGCCCTTAATCTCTTAGCTGGGAAATTGCTAACGATTAAGAGAAAAGAACGCTATGATATGTTGACAGTTTGAAATGCAAGGCTAAAAATACGGAAATAAAATAGGGCAAATTTAATGGTCAATATTTCGAGAAGCAGAGCTACGATCATGGACAAATTGTGTTGGAAAATGCGCAAAAACATCATGAAATCATAACCGTAATTCCTACAGAATAAGTGTCAGCACCCCCATACCTCCTTTCAATGTTGGAAAGTGCTACAATGCAGATTTGCTTTAGAAAGTGTTTTGTCAACATTGCACAGGAGTAGGGAGGGGCAAGATGAGTATAGAATGAATTTTTCCAACCCTTGTGACCAAGGTTGTAGTATACTAAAGTTTGGGTGTTGTTAAGTTTCATTTCACTCTTGCTCTTGCCGTCTACTTCCTGTTGAAGACTGGCTTTGTTAGTCGAACTACTAGCTTTGCATTTCATTTTGTCTTATTTGTACTAATGCTTGGATCTGCTGACCCAGGAAGATGAGGAATACGAACAGAAGCCTTAGTCCATTTTTACGTTGTAAGACCCCACTGCATTTAAACGGTTGACTAAGATATTGAGATTGGAATGGTTTTTAAAATCTACAATATTTGTAAGCCTTAAAATTCTACGCACTCACTTCATATCGAGTGTCACTGCCACTCTGTCATTTACAGGAAAATCAATGAACGTTTGGTTGCTATGGCGACCCTTGACCTTGGGGTCCAGTCCTCCTACTTCCTTAACATACTTCATGACATCAGCTGGTTGAAATTCACTTCGATGAATCATTCCTGGAGGAACAAATTTGTTATTCAAGAAATTGCTTTTTGGCAGAACTTTCGCCCACCGCGAAAAAATTCAAAGCTTAGTTAAAACTGGAATAATGGAAAAAGTGAGATCCAGCGAGAACCAATTGGAAAGACCCGAGGTTAAGAATTTAGTATTTGATAGGTCATATAGGCTTGGGACTGAAGATTAAGGTTCATTTCGCAACTGATTCAACTCACCCGGCTTACGTTTGCCAACGTTCAACGATTTCAACCTGAAAAAGCGATTCGTGTTAGTTATTTAGTATAATTATAAATACAAGAAACAGAGTTCCAGCTTTCGTATTATTGTGCAAAATGCTACCAAATATACTAAGAAACTGAAAAAGAGACTATTTAGAGCCAAGTGGGATTACAGTTCTTCAAATTTCTCTTCATTTGGGACGGGGTGTCGAGAAGTCATAATTGGCATTCTGTTGAAATTTTGAACCTTTGGTCGCTATTTTAGTCATTTATTTTTTTGCTTTCACCACCTTTGGCGTGTTTTTTCCTTTAAAGCAAACCGGTTGTTCTTTTGAGTAGCGCGTAGCCATGCGTACTTACATCTTCTTTACATCGTTTGTTGTGAAATGTAGATCCCGGATGTAACGCATACCAGCAATGACCTGTAAGAGCGATTGATGAGAAATAAGGCGCTCTATCAAAGGTACCTGACGGTTAAACGTTAGCTAACGAGAATGGCTGCAAAAGAAGATGTATTTCCTGAATTTGGCGAGATGGAAACTACTTGCAATAAGTTATATAATTATTTATATCATATCATAGAAAATACAGCCAATCCGAATACAGAAAAGCCGTTGTATATTCGACGGTACTACACCTTCTCATCGTGCGTTGCGCGTATCACGCATTGATTGTGCTGGCTACAACTAGCGCTCTTTCATGGTATACCATGGAATATCTAGCCTGCGAACGCAGACGTATTTCGGGCTGTCGCTTGTCTCCGCCGAGAAATAACGTGTGCGAACCCGAGCCAGGAAACGATTTCTGTGACGTAATGACTTTTGTTTCTCCTTGGCCAATCAGATTCCATGATAGAATGAAACTCGAGTGCTCTTCGCAGTGAATACCTCGCGCAGTAGTTCTGGGGCTACTTGAGCTAAACTGTGATTGGCTTAAAATTCCTACGTCAGAGAAATGGTTTCCTGGCTCGGGTTCGCAGACGTTATTTTTCGGCGGAGACAAGCGACAGCCGGAAATACGTCTGCGTTCGCAGGCTATGGAATATCCCACTTGTCTCTTGTATTTTCTTAGTAAACACACTCGCCTGAAGGCTGATGAAGGCAAGTGTATATCGAGAAAATATAAGTGATTCGTGGGATATTCCATGGTATATCACGAAAGAAAGTTGCATAACTAATATATATACCTCGTCTATGTCTATTACGTCATCTCGATTGAGATCCCAGTATTCAAAAGAATTCTGAGACAGAAGGGTATCCATTGAATTATGAAGTACGTCACTGTTCTCCAGTCTCCCACTTTCTGCGTATTCAAGAAGTCGTGTAGTTTCGGTCTCACTCAGGAAGTCAGGAATTTCTGAAAATAAGCAACGAGCATGTTCATTTGATATCCTTTGACATATTCTGTTGGGAAGTCGCTATTAAGTTGTGGTATCGATTCCAACATGTACAAGTTGCGTTGCATACGCCATACGGTCTAAAGGAACGCAAAGAGCTAATGTTGGAATTCTTTTGGAGACTGACCTGTGCTTTACGTCAACGTCAAACTTGTGGCCATGGAAGAAAACGTGTCCCACGGAAGCGTAAATTCGAACGCGACAATACCGATTGGCATCATGGGTAGTAATAGTTTGGCGTTGCCTGATTGAGGTTCACATCGTTTCAGAAAGAACGAAAGGAACCGTCAATACACGTGTTCGTGCCTTTTATTCTATCACATTGAAACGTAACACCTTGAGCTTCAATCAAGCGATCGTGAACCACCATTACCCACAATACCTTTCGACATTGTCGTGTACGCTTGTACGTGACAACCTGTGTCTCTGTACTGATGTAGACGAAATTTTTCTGGAAGACGCTGTATACCTACCAAATATGGGGGGTCTCACGCTCAATGTCTTAACTGTAAAAGGCTTCTCGTCCTTAGTAAGCTCGATTTGGCGAACATAGCCAACCTGATGCAACAAAATCATGATTGAATTCAAATAAGAAATAATCTCTTGATTCAAACTTATATTTGTTATTAAAGTTGAAACAAGGAATTAAATTGAAGCAGGAGCCGCTAGCTATGGTCAAATCCTGGTCGAATAATATGTTTTTAATCTCAGCTTGGAAAATATCAGCATTCTAAAACGAGAGGTTATCCTTTACCTTGACTGGTTCTAAACGTGGTAGTTTCGTCCTTCTGATAACACACGGTCCGGGTAGGTCGTCAAATTGTTTCTGTTCAGTTGAATAGCAGGCGACCAGAAAAGCGGTAAACGTCGTTAGAATAATACCATGGCTCTTTGAATCCATTATGAAAATGCTGTGGTTTTAAAAATGCATTTTGCGATCACTCACTGTTATCAGGAAAGATAGGTTTCCAAAAGGAAATAAGAAAAAGCGCCGCGAAAGTTCATTCAAAGATTAACAATCTATGGACGCACGTGCTCGTTCATAGTTACGTAGCAGGTACCAGCCTTTAACGACAACAAGTAAATGGTTGTGGTTTTTGTTTTCATTTTTGTTTTATTCCACCTCGAACATCCTGTTATGTGCATCAAACAGATGTTTCACGATTCTGGAATTCGCCTGCATCGATGAGCTACAGCTAGTCAAAAGAAACTAAGCTTTCCCTTGGTCTTAATCTTTACTGCCATTTGAAATCCACGGGACGAGAATTCTAGAACTTAGAAAAGGAAGATTTTACATTTATTTCCACTTTTTCTACGCAATTCGAACAACACCAATTTTAAAAATTGCTACAGCAATAAAACTTGCCTAACTTTATCAAGTTTGTCTAGTCTTTTTGTGATGTGTCCCACCGTCCTCCGTAGTAGGTTAAGCAAGATTGTGGCGAGATGTTCATCCTTGGTATCCTGGTCATGGCTGATTCAGTAAATGTTGCATGTAAAAACTCGCTTATGTTATCAGGAAAATATGTATTTAGTACAAAACAAAGCAGAGAGAATATGACAAATTTGAAAAATAATCAACTGAAAGTAGGGAGGGGGGGGGGGGGGGTGAGGGTTGGTAATACAATCGATCAAACGGAGGAGGATTAAATCGTTATTCTTTGTTTCCACATGACGTCGACCCCGTATGAGGCTCCCCTGACTTTTTATATTTATCTCCTGTAAGACCTCCAAAATATATATTTTCCTAGCAATTGCTGTTTTCCACCTTGACGAGTGTGAACTGATTCCTTTACAAAGTTGAAGAACTGCAGTTTTTTTCTTTTCTGCGAATCTGTTAATTTTATACGAATATCGAGCTCAAACTTTGCAAAATGTTGATATCATGTTAAGAATAAACCCATGGCTGTGATTTTGTTAAGAGCGTTTTTGGCGTGTACTTTCGTTTGGCAACAAAATATAACAACATCACACGATTTTAAATTAACTTTATTTTATCACTGGAAAGAGCGCTAACGTCTTTCTTTTCTTATTCTAACAAAACTAACGTCTTTTAACAAACATATAAATCTAATATATATACAGATATATCCCGTTATCTTGTTGATATTGATTAATATTTATTAATTTTCTATAACATTTCAAATTGTTAAGTTCTTTTACAATGTAAAAGTAGTTTCGACGATGGCGTAACAATGAAATGCAGCATTGAGGATTAAGGATTCACAATTAACTGGCGCTCAAGACAAACTACACTGAACATGTACGAGAACTACAACCGTGATTGTAAAAGTAATGTGCTTTTTGGGGTTCAGCAAGGAATTAATACGGGGTCAGTGAGGGGAGGTGAATCAGAAGGTATATGCGCCCAGATCGTTTACAAATTATCAACATTTTTGTCAGAATTCATTCAGAAGCCCTATTAACATGACCTGGTATTTCTTCAAAACCACGGTTTAACTAATTTTGGATTTCGTCGGGTGTTACCAGCCCTTGTTCACTTCTTCTTTCCATGTTTATTGCAAATTTTCAAATTTTGTTTATTGGAGAGTAATTTTATAAATTTTGAATCCGAACTTCACATCTTTTGGAGTTTAAATCCCTCTGCACCTTCTCACTCGCCTACCCCACCCCTTTCCCATAATCGCTTCCAGAAAACGAGACCAGCAAAACAGCGTGGTCCCGAGGGGGTTAATTTCTTGTTTCACTACTGAAGTAAAAGTACACGAACATAATCTAAAACTATTGTTGAGTAGGAACTAATAAATCGGCTGATATAAGCTGATTGAGTAATTTGTCATATCGCCATGAACAGACCTACAAATAAGATAAAAAGAAAATAAATGCAAGGTAAAAAGGAAACTCTGCTACACAATCATGCCGGCCTGTACTTTTTTTTATGGAGCTATTATTTATACTACGCCTGAAAGATCTAGTCCTTAGGTAGACTCCAGTGAACTTCTGATAAAGTGCTTGACTGTATGTATATTGCTGTTTTAGCGAAACAGCCCCAAAGAAATTATCAAAAATTCTAATATGCTGTTGAAGTCATGTTCAAAATTCTTATGGGCTAAATTCTTCCGTTAACTTAGTCTTTTCAAGTTTCTTGCAGTAGATATCAAATTTTCCGTTCATCGTTTCAGCAGTCTGCATACGAGCCAAGTGGCCCATCAGGCCAGAACTTATCCCGGTTTCTGTAGCATGAAGTGACTAGAAACATTTCTGCTCCCCCTTTGATGAGACGGCTAGTCCATCGAAAGGTTACCCCCAGCATTAAGTTAGCAGGTATTCTTTTATACACCTGGGTAGAGAGAGGCACTGTGAGAGTAAACTGTCTTGCCCAAAAACACAACGCAATGTCCCCTGCCAGGGCTCGAGCCCGGACCGGTCGATCCGAAGACGAGCGCACTAACCATGAGGCCACCGCGCCTATCACAAGCATCATAAAGGTTGCATATTATTTCCCCATGGGCAAATGTTCCAACCTATATCATCAATACAGATTGTTTTTCTTACCAAAGTAGTTAGGTTCCTGATCCCTCATTCCGTGGTGTGATCCTGGGATAAGGACATACAATACTGGCTTTGAACACCATCAGGAAAATACTTGTCCCAGTCATCTGGCAATAGCGGTTCAACCAAATCACGCAAGTCTACCAGCTGTGCGATGTACTGCGAACACATATACAAAAAGTCAGTGAGTGTAGAATTTCCTGAAAAAAGTACAACTGCTTTCTCTTTTCTTGTACATTTTTTATCAAGCCAGCAACGCGCTAAAAGAAAGATTGTAAGCTTATATACGGGACAAGTGCATTGCGGGTCGGGTGTGATAAGAGTTTATTCCAGTCCAATTGTTCACGATGCTCTATGCCATTAAACATATGGTGGAGTTTACCTCATTAAACATAGCCCCATTGAATCCTTCTTGCAAAAGACAGCTAGGCCGCATGTTTCTGTGTAAATCTATGAGAGTAACTCATAATCAGTTTGTTTTGCACATAGACTTATCGATGTATTTACACAGAGAGTATTATATCATCTAAGACTGCAAATGGAAGACAGGTGGGATTTATCTTGGAAAATATATTTGGAATTTTAGTGAAGTAGTTAAACATGGAAATTTCACCAAGGAAGAAAAATGTAATTTTATTGCATCTCGAGCTCGGGGATATTAGAAACCATATTGGTATGTAGTTTGTGCCTGTTCTACCTACAAATGTCTCATTGATAAAGACGAAATGTTGATTAGTCCCGAGCATGGGACATCGAAAGAATCTGAGTCCCCGACAAGATGTCGAACCCTTGACCTCCCAGATATTGGTTGGACGCTCTATTGACTGAGCTACCAGAGATTCTTGGTCAGAGTTAGGCCATTTTACGAGGTCCATATGTGACATTCTTCAGTTTGAAACAAGAAAGGGCCTTCACCTCGCATTCATCTTACGTCACTTTAATTACCGTTCAGAGACATGGCATTTCTGTAGCAAAAGCGCCACTGCTGAGCTAGAAAAAGCCAACGACCGTGCCCTCCGTTTCGTTTTCAATGAAAAGGGAACGCCATCTTGCCAACTACTTAACAAAATTGGCTTATCGTCACTTCAAAATCAAGGTCTAGCAAAAAATAGTCTGTACGGTTTTTAAAGTCATTTTTAATGATCAAGCTCCAACATCCATCAAAAAACTGATAGACCTCAGAAAAAATAAATATGATCTGAGGGGAATGATGACGTCTTCAAACTGCCTCGGGCCAATACCACTAGCTATGGCCTGAAATCGTGGAGGTTTACAGCGCCAAAACTTTGGAACCCTCTGCCGGACGCTCAAAGAACTATTAAAACTTACAAGGCTTTTAAAATAGTATTAAAAAAAGAAAACTAGATTTGACAGGACTTACATAGTGCAATGTATGTAGTTAATTACTCTGTCGATTTATTAATTAATTTTACGTTTGTGCATATGTAAAGGAAGTTTTAACTGTTTTTTTTCAATATTTTAGCTTATTTTAGCTAATTTTTCTAATTCCATATTCATTTTACTTTAATATTTCTCTCCTAGTGATATACCTGTAAACTAGCTTGTGAACTATTGTAGTGCACCACCATAGCTAAGTGTATAGTCACATTAAGCCAGTATTGTATTGTATTGTACTGTGTGGTATTGTATTGTGTTGTGTTGTGTTGTGTTGTGTTGTGTTGTGTTGTGTTGTGTTGTGTTGTGTTGTGTTGTGTTGTATCGTATTTTGTATACACGCGTCTTGCATACTGCTAGGATCAGCAATGTCGAAATAGTCATGTGTCATCCCCTTTCTTTCCACGCTCATCCTCTTCTCTTTCTTTTTTTCCCCTTATTTCTTTCCCTTTCTTACCAAAACAGTTTGCTTCCTGATCACTCAGTCCATACCCATACTGGCTTTGAAACCCGTCAGGAGGATAGTTGTCCCAGCTGCATGGATCGTAATACTGAAAACACACAAAATGCCAAAAAATAAAACAAAGTAATATTTCTACTGCACATACATAATAGAATAATTGAAAGCCAAGATGTTCGCTCAGACAAAAATGGACTTTTAAGTATTAATTTTGAGAGATGAAAGACAACGGAGATGTGTGCATGGCGATAATTCGAAATGAAAAAGGCTAAATTCTGCTTTTGCAGAAGGAATGGAAAGCCTCATGTGTAAGGAATATATGAGCTCAGCTCTGATAAGCTTCACTCTGATCGCGAACAAAGGCACCTGAGAATCTAGTCATGGCTCGAATTTAACAATCACTCAGAACAAAAGAGTATGAAGAGCATCTCATATGAGCTTCAGTTTCAAGGCAATCGTTCTAAATTTAGCTTTAGATACGGCATCCATCGCGGATAATATCTTTTGCCGCAGTTCAAATATATAATCTTTCATCTTTCATAATCCGCGGTATCGCGGATAATGTTACCACGGA
Source organism: Orbicella faveolata (assembly GCF_042242905.1). Classification (NCBI taxonomy): domain Eukaryota; kingdom Metazoa; phylum Cnidaria; class Anthozoa; order Scleractinia; family Merulinidae; genus Orbicella; species Orbicella faveolata. Next base: position 9,648,245 of record NW_028301558.1, on the reverse strand, counting down.
AGTCGTTTAGATGTTTTGGTTGACGATGAAAATGCGTGTAAATCTGCCTAGGCTGTCCACGTGGGCAAAATCCGCGTCACTGGATTGGCTATTCCCAAGTGACGAGGAAAGAAGAGAAACCTAATCCCCCATATTGGATTTATTCCTGAGACAATCCTTCTTGAAGTATTGTTAGATATGGTGCCCAGTTTTTCTGTGGATAATGCATGTTACCATGAGCATTGCGTGGACGTTCTCGCGCACCCTCGGGCTGTCCAGTTCAACATAATCCACGTGATAAGAATGACTATTTCCTGATCCTCCTGGGACGTCCGAAACCCGGAGTAGTCTAAATATAGCTTGAGAGGGATTTCCTTAGAGCGAATTAACTCTTCTAATTACCCTCTGTCCACTCCTCCTGTTAATTTATGTTCACCAATACCGAGCAAACAGCTATGCTAACTTGCAAAGATTTTAATGTTAATTCTAATACTAGCTTAGCGTCCTTAAGTCATGCACCTTTGCATTCAGCATGCCACCCACCATTCCCCATGGATCCATTGGGCCACGAAACACGCCCATTGCAGCGGGTTCGGCACTAGTGGAGTTGTTTGACTCCAGTGACTCCATTGACGACCTTCTTCTCATGTTTACTTTGGCGGGTGGACGTTTAAAGGAAGCATTGCGTTCTGGAAAGCAAGAAAAAAAAATGTTAAGAAGTTCGCGCAACCGGCGGTAACGCTAATTGTTTGTGGGTGTGGTTACTGATATCGAACATCATACATCGAACATGCGCACTAAATAATGAACTAACAGTTATATTCTAGTTCAAGAGACCACAGTTATAAGTAACTTTGCACGGATTTAACGATCACGGACGCTCGGTGAGCCCTATTTTCTCTGGACAGATCATTTTTTCCTCTTTTACTACGTTTTGCCAAAATATGAAAAAAACAACATGTATTCCATTTGAAAAATTTGCCCTACGTACCATCAAAACTTGTTCTTTTAAGCTGTTCGTTAAGCTGTGCGGCAGTTCCAAATGCAACTTTGAGGGTTGCGTTTTATGAAAAAGGGTCAATGGCAATGTTTAGAATCAACAGCCCAACAGATACTTATCTTCAATATTCTTTGAGTGAAACCCTGTGCTGAGGTACTTGAGCATTGTTTTAAGAAAAATAAAATAAGAGCATTTTTCCACACGCCTTATTTTTTTAATTTTTCATTTGCTCATTTGTACATGTAGTATGAATTTTTTTACATAGTTTTCGTTAAGAAAGAAAAATTTCGTATTAAGGAATTAAGTTTTGCGTAACTTGCTAGTAGTACCGGCTCACGCGATGGAAAAATAGCCAACAGTTTGCGTATCGATTTCCCGTTTCAAACCTAAATGAAGTGAACGAAATTAAGCTCCGCTCTGTTTGTTTTTGGAAAGTCAAATAGACATTGTTCGCAGTATGCTCGCAGTGGTAAGCTTGGCGAATGATCTACACGCTAGTCGAACCGATATTTTCGTTCTGTTAATGATGATCTTAGCAATTTAGAGCTAAAACAGTAGTGATACAGCGTACGGAAAAATAAAAATAAAATTTCTCAAGGTATTAAAAGAAATTTTCAAGGCGGAAATAAATAAGTATGTAACACGCAGCGCAGTACATAGCATACCGTAAAATCCCACGGTATAGCCCTGGATTTATATAACTTCATAAGGGATTTTGGGTGGGCTTATAAACGGGGGTGGAAGGGGGGCGGGGGTGGGCTTATATCCGGGTGCATGTAAGCGAAGTAAAAAAACTGTTTCGGAAAGACGAGATAAAACGTATCTGAGAAACGAATTAAAGCTATCATAACATTACATTTAGAGTTATTAACCTATCACCCTATTAGCCCATAACTTGCGATTAAAAATTTTGACATTGGTAAAGAAACGCAAAAGGAACGCACTTACACATTAGATAAACTTATATCCGGGGGGTGTATATCCGGAATAATATCTTTGTTAGCAAATAGAGGGGCTTATATCCGAGGGGTCGGGGGGGGGGGGCTTATAAAATAACCGAGGGGACTTGCGCGTGGGATTTTACGGTAATCATTCAAGCGCAGTTTGGTCTTATTTGGTGGTGCTATAACGGGATGGCAAGAATGGAGTCACGTGAATTTTAGAGTGCTGCGGTTTGTTGGAAACGAGAAAAAACGTCAATCTTAAGGTTCGAAAGTTACTGGAGAAAAGACACGGAAGTGATAAGTTCTCTAGGCCACCAAATGTGATCCACCTGAAAAACATTGAGCCTTACTGGGACAAAAGGCACGGCTTTGACGTGATTTCGAGGAAACCATTTCAATTTTGAGTCAGGAAGCCACTGCGAACAAAATGGAAATCACGCTTGTCAATGATCGACAGTGAACAAAAGAGTGAAACACGAAAGCGCAAATTTCAATTTCGACAGCCATTCATGCGATAGAATTATTAATTTTTCATAAGCTTTGATCTTCCTGTTTGCTGTCAGGTCTTAATTAAGCGTGACTCTTTATCGTGAGCGAAGAAACGAACATAAACCCAACGGGAAATATATATAGGGAATTTCCGATTTCAAAGAAAAAGCAAGAAACCGAAATCGAAAAAGAAGGCCTTCTTGTTAGTTGTTCGACTTCCACAGCAAGTCAAATGAAATTGAGTCAATTTCTGATCTCATCATTTATCTTGTAGCTAACTGTTCTTAAAGAAACAACTGGGTACATTCTTTACGCGAGATCTATTCTGCGAGCCTCTAGTCTCTTGTCACAAAATTCGAGGAAATATAAGATATGAAAACATGCTATATCATTTGGACGCCACCATGCCGCCCTTGCATTGTTATTTATTAAGCAATAGAAAACATTTTCCGTCTTTCTATTGAGTAAGTTATATTACCAAGAAACACAAGGGGAAGTTTGGGGGACGAGAAAATGCGGTGGAAACACGAGCCACAGGGGAATGTCTCCACAACGTTTACGAGTTCTCCCAAACCCAAAATATTTTCCATTTCTGTTAGAAAAGACTGCGATGAAAACAAATGAGTCGTTCACCGTTCGATTATCAAAATATAAATGTGTTTACTTGCGCTATCATGACGTCAAACGCTCGTGGTAATGCGGCATTTCTATTTGGTTATAGAAGTACGGCTTTTAGCCTACGCTTTTGATTATTAAAAGGGTGTTTTCTAAATGGCTTCAGTTTGAAGCGTTTTTCATGAAAAGTCAGATGAAGGCGCATTTGCTTACTGTAATGTTTAGCCAAATGAACTCTGAGATTCATGAGTCAAACTATTTCCTGGAGCTTGCGTCGCGCACGTTCTCGGTCTTAGTTGCCTGCTTTTCATGCAGAAATAGTGCACATCCGCATGGAAGCTATTTCCCAGCAGCTAATAGTTCCACTTTTTCTTAAAGCCACATGTCCCGAAAGGGACGTGACCGCTGACGTTTCATGATAGAGAAATTCTCACAAGGGATTGAAATATTGATGGTAGAGGTTTTTCTCCGAAGTCAGGTTAGACTCAGGCAATATTGTTCAGTATCTGTCAACTCTCGTTTTCTCGAGCGGGAAATTCTAGCTCGAAATGACCATTAATTTTCCTTTCAGATTGCGATAGATCACGTTTTGAATAACGCAGAGGTTACAAGTTCTTTAACACTTCTACTCTTTCCTCTTCCCTCGTGCTCTGCCGGAAGACGACTGTTTTTTTTTTGGGGAAGTATGAATTTGGTCAGCGGCGACAGACTGCTTTCTAATTTCCGTTTGTAAGAAGCTGGTCTGGACTGACCCAAAATTTCCCGGCTGCTCCCGAATTGGCGGCAATACATGGTTTGTTTAGTACAAAATGTGAGAAATCCCACGAGAAGCGGGCGTTGATTACGGGTTAACTAAAGATTTCCTCCGACAAGGATTAAAACTTCAAGTCGGTATACCGAGTGAACAGGCCAACTTCAGAAAAAAGTAGGACTTGTGCAGTTTGATTACTGCAGGATCGTTCGGTATATATCGCCAGATTAAGTCATAGAGTTCTCTTAAGGTGTTTCTATTAATATATATTTTTTACTTCCTTGTTCTGGAGAGGCCGTGAACGAAACAAAACACCAACACCCCTGTTGCGTCTCAAATGCGGCTGTTTAAACTGTTTTTTTTACGCCTGTTGCGTCTCAAGTGCGGCTGTTTAAACGTTTTCAAAGGGCCACACAAACTTTGTTTGCCAGAATGTCCCGTAAGATGTAAACACATGGCGGAGTGTTGTCAAAAGCTCAAAGAAAGTGCGGCAAACTGGTAAAAGACTGTGTTCCTGTTGACACTGGCCCCTAGCCAGTTACCGGGAAATCACTAAGAACTAAAATGCAAACATAAACGACACAAGATAATTGCTTGTTACCCCACTTTTTGTAGGATACCAGAAAGGCTTTGTCTTAAGATCTTTCAAAAGTTACGATGAGTATTCGACGAACGAGTGAGAGCCCATTGGTCGTTGTTTTGAAATCAAGTGCGTGTTGCCTGAGCCCTTAAGGCCTGTAATTGTTCAAGACACACTAGAATATTGTTTTTTTCTTTTAATTTTCCGTTTAACCGTCGGGACTTTTGATTTAGAGTCAGTTGCCGAAAAACGAGTTACCCCCGCCTTTTGCAGAGTTTTTTTTTAAAGATAAATATCTACAGCCAGTGATCCAAATGAGCAACCATTCTTAAACAAAACAAAAGCGGGCATGTAAGCTAGTACTTGTGGTATAGATAAACTCATCATCAAGACAAAGGTGTCTAGCGTGAGTAGAACACGTGTTGTAAGATAAAAGAATGGATGGAAAATGATGTCACCGTACCTATTGAAATAGTTTAAATTAAAGAATACATTCTACTACTTCCTGTAAACATTCCTGAGTAGTTCAATGAATTGAGTTTCATGGAGGTTGCCTTGTGTTTCCTTGTGAAAGAGGAAGACCCGTCCACAACTAACTGGGAAAGAGATAATTATCACGACATCTTTAAAAATTGTTAAGTCAAAGCGTGAAGCAGTTGTTGGGTGGCAGGGCGATAAGCGGTATCACAGCAATTATCTGTAAATGGCTAAAAGCGTTGAAATGTTGATACGCGTAGCGCAAAAAGTGAAAATCGGATTACAAACTTAATGTGTTAATCATATACACTAATGCTTTAAAATTTGCGGGTAAGAGAATAACCCTTAATTCTAACGTTACTCACTATGTCTTAGTCATCACCAAGCGCGTGCCATACGGAACAATTTCAATACTTGGAGATGCCGTGCTTGACATAACGCCCTTAAAACCTGGCGCAGACTCAATATTTGTGATCGTTCTAGCACCCTGCTTGTTTTCAGATGAGTAAAGCGACCACACTGCTGGATTCCGTAAGCAGGTGAAAATCAAATTCCCCTGGTATATATTTGTCACTTCCGGACTTTCGTCTAGCACTCGTGCCTAAGCGATTCTTTTCTCGTCTAACTTTCATCACGACAACAGTTTCCAATTTACAAGAATAACTTCGGCCTCTTTTACCGCCCATTAACTTATGTAGGGAAACACTTATGGAAAGTAGATATCTCAAGAGCGTTATTTACTTGAAGTGAAGGCTCACAACCCATCAAAAGCGAACAAGCAGACATTTTGCCGAGCTGAAGCCATGTGCCGTGTTATGGTAACCGACCCCCAAATACGCAAATTGCAGAGGAATCAGTGGCAATAAAGATGAAAAGGGAGAGGAAATAGAGTTTATTTCGTCTTTAGGATTAAGAGGTTCCAATATTCGTATGACTTTTTCCAATGGAAACCAGTCTTAAAAATTCTACCATTGAGACTAGTCCGACAACTTTTCACTCGAAAGATCCGTGACGGCATCAAAGAAAACAACTGAAAAAACATTTTTTCCTCCAGATAATACAAATTGCCTCGAAGGTATTTTCTTTTATCCCTCTGTTATTTCTTTATTAATTAGTTTTTCTTCTTCTTCCTCAAGCTTCTATAATACGTTTATCCTTGCGATATTTGAAAACAACAGAGCGAAATCTGTTTAGAAATGGCCTCTCTCACTGCTAAAATTGGTAATTTAAATCAGTGTGTCCTTGGCCACGACAGAACTTTTAACCGGAATAGAATCTCATTGCATTGAGCATTGTTGCATATAGTGTAAAGCTAAATTCTTGCTGAATTAAAGCTAAATTTTCGTCCTCGAATCGAGGCAGAAATGATTACTTACCAAAGGATTTTTTTCTTTCTGAAAGAAATTAATCTACAAATCAATTCAACAAAGAATCATGCCTATAGCGCACGATGAGCACATGGTCATTAAAAGGACTGCAGGTACACTTCGTATGCAAAATTGTTAATGATAGCTAACTATTGTCGTTGAACAGAGTAAAATGTAGAGACATGACACTCGCACTGTACCTTTCAGTTTCGGCTTGAACCTGAACGCTCTGTACGGTTTGCTTCCTTCTAAGCTTCCCAGCTCCTTGACTTCGACGATTTCTTGCATCTTCCGAAGAGCACAGCGAAACCTGGTCTTCCATGTGGAGGGATCGGGTTGGTCGCCTTGCCGGTATTTTCCGGTGTGTTGTGCCCAGCGTTTAAAGAGCTCCGCATGAGTTTCGAGGACGAACTCTGGTTTATCCACCCGCACCCAGGGAACTTTGAACAGTCCTTTCTCTCTGTCGATCCACTCCAAGCCATCAATACCTCCTCGGTTGATCTGCTCCTCTAACCACGGTGTAAAACGCTGTCGTTCCTTCGGCACCCTCGAAGAGCCTTGGCCGCGTTCGAAGAATCGATCTTCTGACGAAACTCGCATCTTCTTAGATAACATTTTTCGAGTCTTGCAGTTTCGTGCGATGAGTTATTTCCGAATAACAACTCAGATCAAGCTTTTCTAAACGGCTTTCGCTTTCCTGCTTGGAACTTTCACTGCGTACAGGCTGACTTATCACGCTAGATTTCTCTGCGTCGAGCTGTGAACTACAAGATTTGGAAGCTCAAGCAGACAAAGGTTTTTTTTGTTGAGTTGCCCTTTTAAGTTAACGCCCCTATCCTGGATAGACCACCTTACAAGATGCCTATGCTGTGATTGGACCGGGATGGGATCGAGGTAGCTGTTAAAATACTCTGCCTATAATTAATTTCAGAATAACAACATCGACTTCCGCAGTAAGATAAATCTACTTTCGTGTGGAAGACTTGAATGCTTTACAAAATTTGGCATCATTCACTTAAAAAATACATTATCTCTCGTACGAAATCGTGCTGTCGTAAAGCGCTAACACTCTTATTTTGTTTCAATAGCCGTGAAAGGAAAGTGCTCTCTTGTCATTCTTTCAAGCTCTTAAATTCCAGGGGGCGACGCCGTGATGCTGTAGCGGGTTATTTCGCGATAACTGTTCTCCGTGTGCGCTTGTTTACCATCGAAACATAATCATGTTTGCCATTATAAAGGGAATCGATCGCACGCGCCTTTGTTGTGTTTAATAGATTTGCAGTTTTCAACATCATTAACGAACCCACACATCAGGGTGAACTTTTGAACTGAAATCAAACTATGAAACCATCTTTTAATTGCCGCACTTTTCCCTAACTTGATGACAGATAAAACAATAACAAAAATAATATTAACGCGTGTCTGACTTGTCAAGAGAAAAGTCCGGATTCAAAACTGCGCACCCGTATTTGAAAGGGCTGTAAAACCCCGGGGGAAGTTTAAACCACATTTATACCACCGCGGGGGAGTGTACCTCAGCAATTTGAAAACTCTACCTTACTTCAGTCCAAATCTTTTTTGACCTTACCTCTAAAATCTGTATCGTATATCAGACTTAATGAAATACGATTTACAACGAAGACGTGTTTGCATGAATTCGAATAATTTGTAGGTCTTGAAGTCCCCTTTAAATAGCACACCACCCCTATATATGTCATGGATAACCCTTCTCCCCCAACGTTCCCTCCCAACAATTCCCCCCCCCCCTTCCTTCTTGGCCTCGTCCTTGCTACTCTTTCTTCTTTCTCCCCACCCCTAATGCTCTGCTAAGCCCAGATCAAGTTTCACTCTCCACTTCCCTTTAGAAAGCTAGAGTTCAATACCACTTGTCTAAGCCTGTTTCAACAAGATAATCACCTGTTCAGATGTAGGTTTAGGAATATTTCACGAAAAGCCGACGGCGTCTTGATAAATGAAATGTCACGGCGCCCATATTTCAGTTTGTTTCTAATTTTTCTCTTTCAATCACGTTATCCAGCCTACTCCTTTGTCAGTTTTCCGTCTGGTGATATCGAAAGCGAATTTTTGATGCACTAATCAAGGAAGGGATATTGGAACTTCGGAAGGCAACAATTAATTCTTTGGTCACCAGTTATTAAATAAAAATATCTAACAAACGTTATCGTGACGAAGAAAACATGCAACACTAATTTCACAATTTACGCTAATGGCATAATCCTGGATTAATTCAATAATGACCTTGCTTTCTACACGTGGTTTGTCGCTCATCTGTTCTGACTCGGATGTCATCGAAATTTTTCCCTCAGGCATAGATCTTCTGACATCAGGGAATGAATTTTCAGATATGTTAAAGATTATTTAGGGATTTGTGCCAAAAACCATATAATAGTTAACGTCAGTGCAAGAATCATAATACTTTTTGCCGTTGCATGGTACAATTTATGGCTCAAGATGTTCGTGCCGATTTGAGCTTTGATCACAACTTTAAGCTATAGTTACAGACAGGCAAATTATATATTAAAGCGCGAATTTTCTACGCTATCTCGATTTCACTGGTCTTTCCGCAGTTGCATTAGCATAAACCGTGACGTCATAGCAGCATTAGTTTGGCACGTGCTCTTGAGAGGCTCGCTGGACTCTGAGTTGAAAGGTCTGGGTTGGAGGACCGGCTGGGGTCATAGTGCTACTGTGTTCTTGGCCGGTAAGACACTTAACTCGCTCTGTCTCTCTTCACCCAGGGGTGTAAATGACTTCCAGTGTTAAACTAGCATCCATAGAGAGTATTACTCAACTAAGTTACACTTCTCTGATGTGGGATACGTTTGCCGGATTAAACTTTTCATCCATATCTACGTTATTCAATTTTTTCATGTAACGCAAGCGCAGTTATAATCCAGTTAAAATGGCCGCCGAACTGTACAATCTTCCTCTGTGAGCGGTTTTTCGAAAATATGTTTACCAAAGAACAGAGGATTGGGCTTTACTTTAAAATTAGTCAATAAAAAAGCGGTCAAAAAAAAAAGAAAAAAAAAAAAAGGTGTTGCCAAAAACGAAAGCCGAGTGAAAGAGCAAAATTAAGAAACATGGCGGAAGTGTAGTGCTTCACTCCTCCCCCTCACTCCTCTCCCACCACTCCCCCGCCGATGCAGCCAACGGTTTCTTTAGTAATTACACCTTTGCCTTCACTAATAAACTACTCGCATGAGAGCGAACGAAAAATAAATGTGAAAATAAAGGAGCTTTTTAACCTTCAAACACAATGTTCCTCAACAGCATCCAATACTGGACTGATCAACAGTTAGAAATTCAGCTCTAACAAACCCGTCCGCAATACGCCGGAGGAATCTGAGGTTTCACTCGCATCAGATGTATCAAATCTTTTACGTCCATATTACGCTGGAGGAATTTAAAAACGCAACAATCACCGGTCATTCTGCATTTATGTTAGAAGAAAACACGGACAGGGAAACCGAACGATAACCGTGGTTACATCGTTTCGTAAAGCTCCGTTTACAAAATGTTTTCCGTCCACACGAAAACGGAAAGCCGGCGTTTTCAAATTTCTCCCGTTTGAAGAGCGTTTTCAAAAAGTTCTGTTTTCGTGACGGATTAGAATGGACGGTAGGCCTGACTGGAGAAATAAAGCCCCGCTTTAATTTCACATTACTCCGGCGTAGTGTGGATTGGGACCGAAGAAAAGCATGTCAGTGCATGCGGAGACTAGAAAGTGATGCAACAAAAGAACTGGACTAAAGAAGTTCCGTTTCATGCACCAGCAAAATATAGATTTTCTTTAACCGGAACTGTAGCCTGTTACGTGAGTTAAGAGCTGGAAAATAGTCAAACGAGTTAGATTTCTAAAAATAAACATTTAGAAAATTACTCTGATCCGAGTCGAGAAAAGACGTAGTTTTTGATTCGCAACAAGAAAGCATGCAACACATAGATATCTACTGTTCACTTGCTGAGGCTAAAAACACATTTTCATAACCAGGGGCCTATTTCTCGAAAGCTCCGGAAAGTTTTCGGGCCCGAACAGCCATTTTTAGTTAATCGGTATTTAAAGACAGAGAGGTGTACACGCCTGAAACTTCTTGTAGGAAATGGAACCTCTGGTTATATTAAGAATATGTGATAAGAACAGCTCTGTAATTGTAAGATTTGAGATTTTGCTGCGGTTTTCCGGGTGCGAAAACTTTTCGGGACCTTCGAGAAACGGGCCCCAGGGCTTGATTGGACATTTCTGAGAGTTTAAAACGTCAACGCACATTTTTGTTTCTTTGACGGAAGAAAATTGGCTTTTTAATGCAAAAGCAAGTCGAGCAGGAAAGCAGTTCTTGTAAACTAGCACGTTGTAAAAATATACACATCTTGATTTAACAAAACCCTCACCTTATTTGGCCGTCACAATTCAATGATCAGGTCGCTTTCGAAAGTGAAAAAAGTACCTCTAAGCGTGACAGATCAACAAAATACTGGAAAGAAAGGAAAAGAGAATATCAAAAGTTTCGAACTGGAAACGATTTCCAATTAGTGAGGATTTTGACATTACATTCTGCACCTTCTTTCCTCACAAAAGACTAAGACCAAAGAGTTGTGTTAAGTTGGCTAACGGACTTACACATTTTTACACATTTTATTTCAATTGAAGTTAAGAAAATTAAAAAGATTGTGAACTGATCCGCTGGTAGCACTCAGCGCGGCCTATCCAGGTGGATCAGTTGCTCTCATTTGAAACACACTGACCGACTTATGACTCTCATTTAACGCACACTAAATCTTTCCAGCCGAGCGTTTTAGAGTTTCTCTTAAGCGCTACAGCCTAGGGACTATTTGCTACGTTCTGCAAGAAAAATGTTGATGTTGGTGCCACATAACCGATAAATCCTCCATTAACAAAGCTTGTTCGGTCAAGATGACTGGATTTTGGCCCAGTAGTTTAAAGGAGCTCAGTCACGGTATTTTTAGTTATTTTGGCCACAAACAAAATTACCTTTAAATGGTTAGAAACCTGGAAATAACAGTTTAAGGCTGGTTTCCATATGATCGCAGACGATCGCGGATCGCGGATCGCAGATCGCAAAAAGTTCTGCGATCGTCTGCGATCAATTGCGATCGTGCGATCATATGGAAACCAAAGTTCTGCGATCTGCGATCGAAACGTATCCCATAATATTTTGAATTCCGACCCATGATTCAACGCTTCTTTACAACAAAGCAACTGCTTATTTGTTGTAAACATGGCTGGCGTTGAAAAAGGTAACGTTAGTAACGAGAAATTTATGGAGGAAGTTGTGCGATATCAGTGCGTTTACCACCGTGACAGTAAAGATTTCAAAGACAAAGACAAAAAGGCTAACTGCTGGGAAAAAATCGGAGAGAAATTTAATTTATCGGCGGCTGAGGCGGAGGTCAAATTCCGCAACATAAGAACTGCGTATGGTCGTTATCTGAAGCGATTGAAAACGCTACCCTCTGGATCGGGGCGAGATCCACTGCCAAGGGAATTTCAAAATAGCTTGATGAAAAGAAGAAATAAATTTGCTTGCAGCAAAATTTCCTCCTCGACGTCCGCCATGTTGTTTGCTGCGATTTTCTCGCCAGCGCAACGTGCGTGTAATTTTGACAGTTCCGCTGTCCGAAATGTATGCAACATTCGACTCTGCGATCGCTTGCGATCGTCTGCGATTATATGGAAACAACTCTCTTTGCGATCGTCTGCGATCTGCGATTTGCGATCCGCGATCGTCTGCGATCATATGGAAACCAGCCTTTGATAAAATAGAAAAACACCAAAGAGATGACGATAAACCATAAAGGAACATGGATGGCTAACGATGGAGGAGATTAACACGGATTACAAACGACGAATTTGAAAAATTGAGGCTAAACTTTTCAATATGCGCAAACCGTGACTGAGCTCTTTTAATGCATGATTACGAGTCCGTAATGCGCCTCCGTCTATGAAGGCTGGTCTCCATATGATCGCAGACGATCGCGGATCGCGGATCGCAGATCGCAAAAAGTTCTGCGATCGTCTGCGATCATATGGAAACCAAAGTTCTGCGATCTGCGATCGAAACATATCCCATAATATTTGGAATTCCGACCCATGATTCAACGCTTCTTAGCAACAAAGCAACCGCTTATTTGTTGTAAACATGGCTGACGATGAACAGGGTAACGTTAGTAACGAGAAATTTATGGAGCAAGTGGCGCGATATGAGTGCGTTTACCACCGTAACGTAAAGATTTCAAAGACAAAAACAAAAAGGCTAACTGCTGGGAAAAAATCGGGGAGAAATTTAATTTATCGGCGGCTGAGGTGGAGGTCAAATTCCGCAACATAAGAACTGCGTATGGTTGTTATCTGAAGCGATTGAAAACACTATCTTCTGGATCGGGGCGGGATGCAGTGCCAAGGGAATTTCAAAATAGGTTGACTAAAAGAAGAAATTAATTTGCCTGGAGCAAAATTTCCTCCTCGACGTCCGCCATATTGTTTGCTGCGATTTTCCAGTCAGCACAACGCGCATGTAATTTTGACACTGTCCGAAATGTATGCAACAGTCGTTTGCGACCGTCTCCGATTATATGGAAACCAGCCTTAAGCACGAGTACACTCTTTTTTTATGTAAGAACCTTTTCTGTAAGAACGTTGAGGATGAGATTAATCAAAATTTTAAGAATGTATTAAGGGCATTCCTCAGTCTGAGAGTCGATTAACAACGCTTTTATTTTGCTAAACTGTATGTATTAAATAACAAGCATAAAATAACGGTAACAAAAAAGTAAAATTAACCCGAATACATCAGGGCATGTTTTATATAACATTAACAATGGTTTTCTTATTGCATGACACACAAAAACATCTAGGTTTTTAATAATCAACAGTTCTTATTTATAACTGTTCCAAAATAACTTCCACGCCATCAAAGTCATCAGGTGATACAAAGTCTGAAGTATCATCAACATGGGTAGTTGACCCTGTATACAATATGTACTGATCAGTATGTGTTGGTTTCCTGTAGACACTGGTGGTAAGGCGGCCATCAGGTTCTCTATAAACTGACGTGTCGAGAAAGGCGATCTTGCTGTTATTCTCGATCTCCATGGTGAAACGGATTGATGGTTGTTGACTGTTTATGTGTTGCAGGAAGACGTCAACTCTATCCCAATCCAGGATGGTGAAAGTATCATCTACGTAGCGTTTCCAGACTTTAGGCTTGCAAGGTGCGGACTCTATTGCTTGTCCTAACGTATGATTCACACCACCCTCAGTCAGTAAAGCGCGGTATTGTGAAGTGTCTGTACAACCGGGCTAAACGTCTCGTGACCAAACCATCTGTAATTGCTGGAGAGAAGAAACATCTGTCATCTGTACTTGTTTCTAACGGATATCCCTCCTCTTTTGTACAGAAGATCACAAAGGCACGAACAACCCCTAGAAGAGAGCCCGTCGCGGAATTTAAATCCACCGCCGTTTTACCTTATGTCTAAGGAGTTTCAGAGTCTCTCCGCCGCTGCCTAGAACAACAAGGCATTCGCACCGTCTTTAAGTCCGACACGACACTTCGGTCACACTTAGTGCGACCAAAGGACATCGTCAACCCGGCTAAACAAGATGGTGTTTTCTAAAGGATTCCCTGTGAGTGCGGCAAAGTCTACATCGGAGACAGGGAGATCTATGCAGGAGAGGATTAAAGAATATGACAGGGATATACGACTCGCCCGTACCCAGACCTCTGCCGTTTCTGAACACACCCACGAGAACGGCCACTATCCTATCTGGAATGAGGTCAAGTTTATTGATCGAGATCCTCACTGGTACACACGTAGGGTCAAGGAAGCTATTCACATAAGACTTCACCCTAATAACATCAACAGGGATAGTGGAATTGAAATTCCTGAAGCATGGATGCCCACGATCAAAACACACAACAACAGGAGAACGGTACAACAGCGGACCACTGAGGGAACAGCTACTCGCCGGAACAATGGAACAATAGGAGGATCGAAATGCACCAATCACAGCCGACCTTTGTGATATAAATGATACCGTGCAATCAGTCGACCTTATCGCCTGAAAAAGACTAGCAGTAAGCAGTCGAAACGTCGCGATCTACATCTCAAGTGACTACATCGAGAGACAAACGATAATACACTTTATTATTGCATCTACCACGATGAATAACAACAACCTTTCCCCCGACATACATTGTACACCTTTTTTTAACCACTCCTTAGTGGTCTTTCTTAAACACTTTTATAGCTTAACTCGAGAAAACATTGGATTTAGTTTCGCCTTAGAGAGTGAATTCTTTTGGCCGAACTTGTCGCAAAAAGTACCTGCTTTATTAACCGTACAAATTAGACGTTCACTAATATTTAACAAACAAATTGCGGGCTCTGTTCTGTTATAAAGCCATATTTGTACCCTCAACGAAACACAAACGTATCCACTGAACGTTAAGACGTGTGAAGCCTTTTGAAAGATAGATTGAGAGAGGAATACCATTCCGACCTGAGTCTCGGAGATGTTGAGTAGTTATTTATATTGTGTAATTCTTAACGCTTGTAAAATGGTTTTTGATAATGGTTTGCAATGAAATCCAGCAATTGAGGGTTGAAGACTCACAATTATTTCGAGGTTTAAAGAGGCTCTTCAGGTTTCAAAACACTATTAGTCGATCTAACAGTAGCTTAGAGTAGGCAGCCACAAATTATAAAATACGATTTTTCCCATTAGATACATTATCCTTTTCGATAAATGATTTTCTTTAGAGTAGACCGAAAATCCTGCAATCTGAGAGAATAAATAACTGGATTAAGAAAAGAGTTCGCGTAATGAAGTAACTTGCAGAGGTAAATTGCTTGGTATGACGGCTGCGCAGAACAAGGAAAGACCTTGCATTTCAAAAACACGATTAGATTGACGATGTGAAATGGAAGCCAAGTTAGGATAAACACCGTTGTTACTATAAACACAGTCATTGCAAGTTTTCTGTCGTTTTCTATGGCTCGCCTGCTGCGCTCCTTGCCAGCATGTTGGCATAAACTTGTCAACGGACGCAGCCTTTTTTCTGAGCCTGCGTCGGACGACTCTAAGCTGGCCTCTCTAAAATACGCCTTCATCTCTTTTGCTTTCAACCAAATAGCGAGGTAGGCTAACAGCATGACTAACATTGACGAGAAAAAAGTCAGAATCAAAAACCAGAAAAAGACTTTGTGTTGGATTAATTCATATTCGTGGAAAAAGTATAGACTTGACAAGAGAGTTGCTAGGATCCAAACAAAAGACACAGACAAGTTGTACAACGTTCGCGTTGAGGTGCGATGACGAAGAGGAAAACAAATAGCATACACTCTTTCTAAAGCAATGATGGTGAGAGTGAACGTAGAACCCAGACCACAAAATACGTCCAGCGCTTTCACGATTTTCAAAACCGTGGATTTCGAGACAAAACTATCCTGCCAAAAGCTAACGATTTGGTAAATGAAAGCCGGACCCGAAAACATTCCCACTGTCAAATCCGCCACAGCCAGGGAGAGAAGGAAATAGCTTGTGCGCCTGCGTAGTAGTCTCTTTCTAGTAAGCACCGCAATAGCTATTGAGTTGCCAGTAATTGTGGCCAGCGACACTACGCCAAAGGCAAGCGACCAACCGACTAACGAGGCGACGTCTGCTTGGTCTCCTTGTGAAGTTTCGTTCATTTCTTCTCCCAATCTGGAAAACCGTGAACAAAGAAGTTGCTTTAGTGATACGTTCACTAACAAATATAGAACGTTTTACATTTAAGGACGGTGCTTACTAAATACAAAGGTTTTTGCGCCAGGTTAGGACCACGCGGAAAAAGTACATCTTTGCAAGGGCTATTGGAATCCACAAAGAAAACTGGGGGTAGCCACGCATTTGTTCGAGATAATTTGTCTTGAATTTCAACAAAAGTACTGACATCAGCATTTTTCTGACAAAAGAAGAAAAAGATATTTCTTCACAGATTTCTCTAGAATTCGCCTTTACATACAGAAAAGCAAACAAATTTATAAAGGTCTTAAAACTGCATGGTAAATGGCGACATAAAAACCATTTTTGATATCTTTTAAATAACAAAATCGTTGCAACAGCGCTTTTAGCGTCTCTGACAGCCTTCCTCGGGTTCAGCTAAAATAGTCTAAACAACTTTTGTTCACAACCATAAATTAATCACGTGTTGAATAGGCTTGCCACTTCCATTTCATAACAGAAAATGTAGGGGTAACCACGCGTTTTTTAAAGTTATTGATCTTTTTTGAAAACTTTTACGGCGCCCGTTACATTTCTTTCCGGTCACCTCTCCAGTAGGTAAAACAATTGCGTATCTCACACTTGTTTTGCGCGCGCACTACGCCATCTGCAGGTACATTACAGCCGGATTTCAGGATAGTAGCTTACGATGCTCCTTAAATCGTCTGTTGATGGCGCTTTTCAAAAGATGTTTCTTAATTGCCAATACATCTTGTCGGGCGGTGTTTGAAGGTAGGTGAAAACAAAGAAACTTCGGGTAAACATTGAGCGACTTGTAGTTTCGCAGGAACGCTAAATCCAGTTCCGACTTTCGTGTCTTGATCGAGATCTTCTCGAGTTTGCGGAGGTCAAAGGGGCTGATCCTTCCATCATACTTGGCTGCGATGTCGTAGATTATTGCTCCAAAAGGTCGAAACATGTTTGTGAAAATTAAAAAAGTCGTATTATTTTTGAAAATTTCTACATTTTTGCTGCTGTCTCGACCTTTTGGAGCAATAATCTACGACATCGCAGCCAAGTATGATGGAAGGATCAGCCCTTCTGATCTGCGCAAACTCGAGAAGATCTCGTTCAAGACACGAAAGTCGGAACTGGATTTAGCGTTCCTGCGAAACTGCAAGTCGCTCAATGTTTACCCGAAGTTTCTTTGTTTTCACCTACCTTCAAACACCGCCCGACAAGATGTATTGGCAATTATGAAACATCTTTTGAAAAGCGCCATCAACAGACGATTTCAGGATAATTTTCAACAGATAACAGCTAGTTTTTCAGGTGGAAGACGTTATCAGTTAATGCTTAGGATATGCTACTATTCTGGTATTCCTGGTTTAAGTACAAGTCCATTAAACTTGATTTGGTCACAGCATGGATAGTAGAAGACTGTCTCTTTACTATCCATGGTCACAGTAGGAAAATTTGCTTTCATTTTAGTCGTGTACTAGGTAACGTAGTTGATTGCATCACTGTTCACCCTAGGGCGCGCGTGGCGCTTAAACCATGCCTTGCGTGATGCGCAGAACGTGTGCGCACTAACAAAAGTAGGCACCGTCCTTAACTTAAAGCGCAAGTTTGAAGCTTCGAAAGTTTCTAAATAAATGCTAACTTAAGTGTAGTTTCTCTATTAAAAAACGACAACAACAACAAAAATACTTCTAGTCACACAAAGTAACCGAATTAACGTCCGTCTTTATTACCATATGTTAGTTCCACGTACCTAATCTTCTTAGACTGATGAAAAATCTAGTGACGTTAAAACAGCCAAACAAGGAATTAATTATTCAATTTGTCTGTTGTGTCGTTTTCGATGCGATTTTCGGTTAATTTCGACTTTCAGAAAAGCTGAAGGAGTTTTTGGATGACTTTTTACCCAAAAGTTCTCTTCCATATATTTTCCCCCTCGGAATTGTCGGTTTCTTCAGTCAAATGGGAAGCGTCCTAAGCTGCCATTTTAAAAAACAGGTCTAGACGCATGCGCATCACGCAACTCGATCTATGTTAATCTGCAATGTAGTAGTTTTGTTTGTAAATTTCGAGTGATCCTTGGTTCGAGTTTCATGGATCGCCCTTTTTGCGCAATATTCCATTGAATAAAATTGATGACCGGAGCTATTTTTTCGAAGTCACTCTAACTATTTTAACCGCTCGCATTCAATACAATAGCGGCATAAATATATGCGTATTTTTTCTTTATACTTATGGTCTCTAAAAATCAGTAAAGATTAATTGTGCCACGCATTTTAAATACAAACAAAGGCTTACTAACTCTGTGTTCATTGAGATTCCACCTTGAAAACTGCGGTTTGCGCCCGCGTGAGAAACCATGTCCATATAACAACTCTCCGTGGACAAATTCTCGGCTTGATGTACGACAAACGCATTTAATTAACGATTGCTTATGCGAACGTGAGTGTGTAATATAATACTTTTGAAAAAAGCTATCAACTTTTAATTTCTTTTTCGCCTGAAGTGCCAGTGATTGATTATTTCCGAGAACAAATGCGAACAAAATGATTGCAGTGGGTTGACATTGATCAGAAAGGCAGCTTTCTGAAAAGTAAACACATTTTTTTCTCAATGATTTTAACTCCATGGCTTTCAACACGAGTAAAGGTATACGTAATTCTCGAGAGGTATTGAACGATCTAAAACTGATGTAGTATGTAGTATCAGTATTTACTTAAAATGAAGTGAAAAGCCGTATGTTCTTTTGATCCATCTTTTATTTTATTGAATATATATTTCACTAACCGAAGCGCGAGAGTTTACCTTGAAAAGCCGATAGCAATTTCAGTATCAAATCTTTTAACCTTGTCAACTCATCTTGTATGACACTTCGATAGAAAACTCTGACGGAAAAAAAATGAAGGAAAAATAAAAATGTAAACAAATTCCTTTTAAAGCAAATACATCTCCTTGTACTCGACGAATATCTTTATTTTACTCTACAAGGGGAAACAGAAGGCGTTCAGCCCAGCGACTACTTTCTCATCTCGTATGATTTAGAAACGTTTCGTGGCAACCACGGAGTGCTAGGAAAATCCCAGACATATCTGACGGTCATTCTTTCTATGTTGAAATGATGGGCTTCTAAGTTTTTCCTCGAAGAGTTCTTTTAAAAATATGTAATTTTGTTGGATCATTTTGCAGGTAAAAGAACCGATACATACTGTGCTAAGTTTGCAAAATAATGGTTGTTCCTTTATAGTTCTTTTAATGTTATTTGTACGGTCGGTGGCAATTTTGCAAAGCTTTGAAAGGAAAATTAATGTCTGTTCGTTTAATATTCCTTTGCCAACTTATCCTATGTTTGTTGGGTTAAGGTTAACCTATCCTGACGAGAAATATCATGTATATCGTGTTATTTGTGACTATATGAAGATCGTGTTTCGATATTGTCTGGTAGGGTGAGCTAGTTTTGCTCCTACACCTGCTTGCAAGTTCATATGGCCTTGCACAATTAATGGTGATGAAGTGTGCATTTGCCCAGAAACTATTTTCGAACGGCTACTTTCGGCTACTACTATTTGCTTTCGTGTACATAAAACATAAAAAGATTCTGCCAGTTTTTATTTCCTTTGCGGTAAAAGCTGATTTCCTGTATTTTCAATAAGTAAACTTCTCAAGCGATACTTTGTCAATGCGAAAAATGTATATTTTGTCGGTACGGTTCGACAAATGCAATACTAATGAAAAAAAACAAAACAAAACAAAACAAAACAACGCTTAAGTGGGTCGGAGAACAGAAGTTTCGTAAATTCTAGTTGTATTAACTACAGCTGTACGCCATGATGAACGAGCAAATTAAGTTTGTAATAAGGGAAAGGTGTTAAGATTAAAAACTAGTCGAGTGCATTTATAGGTCTTTCGTTTTTAGAACTTAAAGTGTGTCTTTGATTGACAAAGAAGTTCAGGGACATTTAATTTCAATTGAGCTCAATAGCTGGAGAACAAAATGAGAACTTAATTTATGCTAACGGTTGGTTTTCATATGCTTTAACTCTGTTTTTTTTTAATGCACAGCCCGTTTACGTTTGAGTTTTGCACCGGTAAAACCCGTAACTCTCAAAAAACAAAAAGGCTGATCAAATTGTACGTCAGCTAGGCGGGAAAAATTAAGTTGTTGAGGCGAAAACGGATCTGCAAGGTTCACAGACAACAGAGCTAGGTCCCCAAAGTAAAATTATTCGGAAGTTTTACGTGAATAGATTAGAAATCTTTCTTTTATTTTCCAAATGTTGTATCTCACGCCAATTTGTTGTATCCTACATTTTCAAAATGGCCAAATAAAATAATTCATTATAAGCATGAAGTAGAACATGTTTTGTTGTGATATAATTTGATTGCAACTACCAGAATCTATAATTTTCAAGAGAAAAATCTGAAGCTTTCTGACGTGCATGTGTAGTCATATAACGACGTAAAAACATTGCAAAATATACTGCATCTAGCGCTGAATAACGAACGAGTTTTCATGTCAAAAATACGGTATTATCAGCAGATAAGAGGCTTTGTTATATAACTAGAGTTTAGTTTAATTTAACGCGCGGTCCCATTGGTTGATTTTTAGTCTTTTATATTTTATCTAAATGTTCCGCGCCGGGCAACAAAACATGGGTTACTTTGACTTCTCCCTGCCTGATAACTTTATACTTAACTCCAGCTATGTAACAAAACATTTCATTTCTGGTCCCTTGAGAGAGAGTAATTTGTTTTCCCTCGGAAAATCTAGATATCGAGGGAAAACTGTTGCCCTGGTGACCAGTGACAGATATAACCAATCGGGTAGATAATTCTAATTAGATCTTTTGTACGCTCACTCTTATAAAGGGACCAATCGTTTGTTCGTGAAGAAATGACTATTAAATGGAAGGTTTGATTTGCTAATCAAACGTCTTTTTTATTCCGGAGTTGAACAGCAGTTCCACCTACTTCACACATGCATATAAGTCGATAATAACCTAGTTAGTCTTCCCGTCGATAATTAACAAAACTTGTGAAATTAAGACAGGGGGCAAATCGATCGGAAGTCGTGAAAAAATGACAATACGCTTCCGAGTTGTGCTCAAAGGTTCAAATACAAACTATGGGAGCCGGTCAGTTCAAACCGTAACTGCCAGTAATGAAATAAGTTAAGGTGGTGAAACTGAATTCCAAAGAAATGTTTTATTGCAAAAACAAATCATAGCAAAGACGAATATTCGTTATTATTCTGTTGGTTTGTGCTTTTTTTTTACTTTCAGCAGGGGTTTTCCTTTAATTTACAAATAATTTTACAAGCCAAGGAGCCTCTTCTTAATGTGTCACTTTGTTTGTGTGGCTTTGTATTCAGAGGCGCGTAACCAACAGAAACCAAACACAAAATGAAGTAAACATCAGTCAAGCGTAATCACGTGGGAAGTGAACTGGAAAAAAGCCAAATGACCTTAAGACAAAATTTATCGTGAGTTAAAATGCCATGTATGAAAGTCTGGAACAGTGGATTTCTCAGATAAGATTTTAGTCGCTAAAAACTTGAGTTCAGGAACTACATTAATATACTAACGTAAGGAGTTTGGTTTGCCCACGTTTGGTCTGTGTTGACATTTAAATGATTTAAAACTCGTGCAACAAAACAGGGGTCCTTTTGCCGACTTCAAACTGCATTAGCGATTTTGAAAGGTAACAGCTTTCAGAGATATACAGGAAAATGTCACCGAAGACGTAATTGTCTTGCATCGCTGCAAAATATGTTAAAAACAGAAAATTTCAACCCAAAATTCCTT
Organism: Orbicella faveolata; assembly: GCF_042242905.1. Lineage (NCBI taxonomy): Eukaryota > Metazoa > Cnidaria > Anthozoa > Scleractinia > Merulinidae > Orbicella > Orbicella faveolata. The sequence continues at coordinate 9,626,473 of NW_028301558.1, read as the reverse complement.
CAACTAAAAAATGGTTACAATGTTTCGGATAAATGGTCTAGGACAACTGTATGTTACATTTTAATTTGTGTATTAAGAAAAGTTAAAGTAAACACATGTATTCTTTGTACTTGGACTCTGCAGAGGGTTTACAGTCTTTTTTATCTACTAAAAATGTCCAATTAACGCCGAAAAACAGATGCCCTTATCTGCGCTTTTGGCATGTTGCGTTGAATTTTCAAGTTCGATGGCAATGATTCTAGGAAAAATTTAGTGAATGATTGCCATCAGTGTTAGCAATGGTTAGCTTCTGGTGCTTCCATTCAAACCGCTCCACTTTGTAACACAAGCAAAATCGACCAGTCTGAATTGCTGAGCGAACTCTGCCTCGTAAAGAAAGTCATTTGATGATCTATGTTATAAAGCTTTGTAATTCAGACCACGTTTTGTTTGAGCAAAATAGCGATAACAAAATAATACATTTGTCTCAAGTCCGAAGCGGATGTCGTGGCGGAATTGAGTTGGCCAGCGATTCGGCAGGCTGAAATCTCTCAGCAAAGTGAAATGTCCCCGATAATTAATGAACTAAATGCGATTTATTTAATTCGTATCTGTATTTCCCTTGGAAGGAAAATTGACTGGAAAAACCCCGATTGAGCGAAAACATTTTCCACTGGCAGCACTCGACTTGCAAACACTTTCTTGAAACACACTTAAAAGAATAGAAAATCTGCTTTTTACCCTAAAGCTATTGAACCTTAAACCAAAATATTTTCAAAAATATCCTTTCTATCAAAAATCGCCGATCATTTTGTATCGATGTAAACTAAAAACGCATTATCGTTGATTTCGATTCGTGCCTTTGTTTTCAACACTAGAATATAGCTTTAAACTGCTTCCTTTAAAACGTTTACATACACACCATTCTGAGTGACCTTCAAATTGGGCTTTGAAAGAGACTGGCGGGTTGTGATATTTGAATAATTTAGCTCCTTTTAAAGAAGTTAATCTATACTCTTTTCAAATAATGAACATGATGTTTTTCGTGGATTAGAAACTATTAGGTTAATAAAAAATACGAGGAAGAAGCTGATAAGTCGAGACCTTTTGAAACTCCATAGTTCCTTGGCCACTATCACTGAGTTATTTCTTGATACCTAAATTCCATTTCATTGTTATAGAATTAGAAAGAATCGAACACGATACCTTTTTGGTGGATGTTTTCTCCCCTTCGTTAAGTCTGGGTATAGCAAATAAAGCTTCCCTACGGATTCGCAGCGGTGATTGAAACAACTTGCCCCAAACCACTTGAGGTGAAATCAAAACCTACTCCGCTCAGTGAAAGCGTATACATATGCAAATGAGAAAGGCTCAATATCATTGTGCATGCATGTTGACTTAGTCATCTCTAAAAACAACGATTTACTGCTGTCGATTTTCACACGTAAATAGAATCAACGTTTTTAGGGGAAAGTGTTGACGATTGATTTTGCA